>NW_026129217.1:1799087-1911710 GCF_022985175.1 Labeo rohita
ACACAAGTCTTCTAGAATAATGTCCTTTGAACAGACGAGACCGAAGTGGAGATGTTTGGCCAAAATGCACAGCACCAAGTTTGGTGAAAACCTAAAAAGCATATCAGCAGAAACACCTCATGCCAAAAGACAAACATGCTGGAGGAGGGCTGATCATTTTCGGCTTGTTTTGTAGCCACAGGACATGGGCGCCTCACAGTCATTGAGTTATCCATGAACTCCTCTGTATATCAAAGTATTCTAGAGTCAAATGTGAAGGGCATCTGTCCAACATCTAAAGTTGGGTCAAAATTGGGTCATGCAACAGGACAATGATCCCAAGCACACCAGCAAATCTACAACAGAATGGATGAAAAGAAAAGAATCAAGGTGTTGCAATAGCCCAGTCCAAATGCTGTGGTGAGAGCTGTGCATAAGCAAATGCCCACAAACCTCAATAAACTGGCGCAACGCAGAAAAGAAGAGTGGCCCAAATTCCTCCAGAACGATGTGAGAGACTGACAGTCACAAAGAAAATGAATGCTTCAAGTTATTGCTGCTAAAAGTGGATCTACAGACAACTTCCTCATAGGATGTCCTAACATTGTCACACATGGACTTTCCATATTGGCTTTATTATTGGTAAATAAATAATGACACAATGTGATATGACATGTGATTATGTTTATCTGAGGATTTATTTTCTAAATTTTAAGACCTGCCAAGGACCAGATAATTTTTTATTATGTCCCGATACAGAAAACGTCTCAGGTTACGTATGTAACCCTGGTTCCCTGAGAAGGGAACGAGACACTGCGTCCTCTAGGGGGCGCTAGGGGGAACGCCGTCTGCGTGACCTGTGTCTGAAGCCTACATACAAAAACATCAACAGAGTTGGCCGGCGACAGCCCATGACGTCACTACCGGCGCGACCACAGTATAAAAGGGCGCCGGTAGAGCAGGACGGTCACTTCTTCGTCTGAAGCTCACATCCTGAAGCATGGCCATGAGCCTAGAGGACGCAGTGTCTCGTTCCCTTCTCAGGGAACCAGGGTTACATACGTAACCTGAGACGTTCCCTTTCGAGGAACTCGAACTGCGTCCTCTAGGGGGCGCTAGGGGGAACGGTTATACCCACGCTGCCATGCTGAGGGGAGTGCCTGACTTCGGAGAGACAGGCACTAAGTACCAACTCCCTAGACCTTAAGGGAGTCGCCCCTGCGATAAGTGACGGCTGTCAGTAAAGTATCCCCTACGGCCAGAGCCTGGGCTGCATACCTCACTTACCTGAAAGGGTCGAGCCTGACCCGAGGCAGAGCCCAAGCTTGGAAACCGAAGTATTCCTTTAAGGGGATATGGCCGAAAGCCTAGGATACCCAGGTTGGCCCGATACTCAGGAGCTACTGTAGTTCCGCATGATCCCCTCAGGAGTCGTAAACAGAACGCAGTGGTAACTCCCTGCTCACCTCAGTGAACGTGAATAAGGAGCGCGCTGGAAATAGAGCGCGCAAACCGTTCTTTTAGCCTGGCAGATGCTATGGAGAGGGACCCAAGGTGACGGGGTTTTCAACCATCTCAGAGAAAGGGTACGGGCAATAGCGCGTGAATCCCTACCATAAAGGATTTTAGAATGGACGCAGAACACCGGTGCATTCCATACCACAACGTGGATTTGAGAAAAGTGCCCAAAGGTTCACGTGTGCACTTACCATACTCATGGATTTTAGACATACCATTGAGAAACGGTGAAATAAGAAGACCCTCAAGGTGAGGGGAATACTGCCGGCTTAACAAGGCTCTAGGGGGAAGGCAGTAGGGGCGTATCTTACTACCCGAGAAGGTAATGCTCAAACAACACCCTCGAGGAGAGGGGAGCAAAAAATACCAAGCAGACAGAAGCCTCGACTATCTATCTGCTATACTGCCAGGAGCCGATACACATAACCACACAGGAGATGGTAGTGTATCGGGACAGGCTTCCACTCCCCGGAAGGAGGAGCCACCGATTCCCCAGGGGGGACGAGCTCGTAGACCTCTTATATAAAGAGGGGAGCATCGTCGAGCCCTATACAGGAGCCTTGGATGAGATCTGGCCCTGGTAAGCAGTTCCATGGGCCCAAGGGGGGAAGGCAGTAAGGACGAACCTCAGTTGCCCGAGGGAAATGCTCGAGCAGACTCAAAGACTCCCCGAAGGGAGAGGAGCATGCACCAAGCAGACAGCGGCCGCAGCTGGATGTCTAATAATACTGCCAAAAAAGCCGATACATCTTAACCAAAAGGCGGTGTATCAGAACAGGCCTCTACTCCCGAAGACGGGAGGGACACCTGAACCCCCAAAGGGGGACGAGTCTCTCGCAAACCCTTCCCGCAGAAAGGGGAGCCTCGTCGCGCCTTGCCCAGTAAGAGATGCAGGGACCAGACCTGAAGGGGAGCCACCTCTTAAAGGCTGCAAGGAAAGCAGCAACATCCCCAGCCCTCAGGCTGTTCTACGGGTAACCTCTCAAGGGGGCTTAAGCCCTTCCTACCCGACACAGACCTATGCTTACCACCTCAGATGGAAAGCAAAGGCCCTGCTCCACCAAGGCCCGCAGAACCCTGGGAGCGAGGGCCGAGAAAGAGGCTCCTAGGCGTAATCAGAGAATTTCCACAGAAATAACTCTGACTCGTAAGATGGTGAAACATAGCGTGATCGGGCCCACTCCTCAGAGGGGCGACCCGCTAGATCACCACATTGTGAGGGAGCAGGTCTGTGTAAGGGGCAGAAAACCCAGCAGCAGAAGGCCCCTCAGGGCGGGATGCAGATAGAGGGTCTCAACCAGGTAGCCTCAGATCCATGTGGCTATCCAAATGACCAGGAGCTCTCTGCGAAAAAGATTCCCGAAGAGCTTACCTGGAGGTAGGGCCGTAACCCTAGTTGTAGTGCTGTAGTGAGGACCTGAATGTCAAAAGTGGCCATGACGTCTCCATGATGAAGGCAGATCCAGGACAAGCAGGCCACAACCATAGTCAGAGACCAGAGGGGTGTGCTCAAAGAGGACCTACCTAAACAGAGAACAGAAAACACAAGAGACGGGTCCGAACATACAGCAAAGGGAGACTAGACACATGATAAAGGATCGTACTCACCCATCCGAGCCCCCTCTATAAGACTGCACAGAAAGCAGTAGCGTCCCCAGCCCTCGGGCAGTGTTTCAGGTATTCTCTTAAGGAGGCATAAGCCATTCTCAACCCGCACAGACCTGTGCTTACCATTTCAATGGAAAGCATAGGGCCCCGCTCTATCAAGGCCCGCAGAACCTCGAGAACAAGGGCCACAATGTAGCCAAAGGCTCCTTGGAGCACCAGAGAGTTTCCGCAGAAACGACTCTGACTCGTAAGATGGTGAAACATAGCGCGATCAAGCCCACTCCTCGGAGGGGCAACCGGCTAGATCACCAAATGGCATGAAAATAGGTCTGTATGATAAAGGTGGAAATCCAGAAACAGAAGGCCCCTCAGGGCGGGACGCAGATAGAGGATCTCAGCCAGGTGACATAGGTCCATGTGTCTATCCAAGGATGTCCAGGAGCTTCCTGCGAGAAAGATTCCCGAAGAGCTTACCTGGAGGTAGGACCATAGCCCTAGATGCAGTGCTGTAGTGGGGACCTGAAGTTTCCCAATCGATATGCTGAAGGCAGATCCAGGCAAGCAGACCATAACCATGGTCAAAGACCAGAGAGGGGTGCTCGAAGAGGACCTACCAAAGGAAACACACAAGACAGGTCCCAGAAATACAGCATGGTTAGACACATAACAAGGGATCGTTACTCACCCACCGTGGTTCCCACGCCTGACTCCAGTTACCAGAAAGATCTTCCTGAGAAACTGCCAGACCATCATAGTGGGTCACCTACTCATAACCCTAACAGGGGAGATAACACCATCTAGGCGGGGCTCAGTGAGACCACTGTTTAAAAACGGGGAGCAATCACGAAGTTAACAGAAAAGGGAAATCAACCATGATTGACCACAAAGAATGGGCTGTCTACCTACTTCCCAGGCAGGGGAGACAGCACTTACCTGCTAACACCTGGCTATCCTCAGATAGACAGCTCTTTGAACAGGGACAGGTTAACACACAGCTAGCCTCAGATAGCTGCACTTAACCACATAAATAATGCAAAAACAGGTTAACACACAGCTAGCTTCAGATAGCTGCACTTAACCACATAAATACACAGCTAGCCTCAGATAGCTGCACTTAACTACTTAATGCAAAAACAGATTAACACAAAGCTAGCCTCAGATAGCTGCACTTAACTACTTAATGCAAAAACAGATTAACACAAAGCTAGCCTCAGATAGCTGCGCTTAACCACATAAATAATGCAAAAACTATAACCATCCTCAGATGGCTATACTATCCTCTTCATTCTCTGTCCATACCCTCGAGTATGGCAGAAAATTAACACCACAATCGCAACGCGCAGCATATGTTCAACCCCCTGGGGGGCTAAACACGCTCCGCCCACACGCCACATTCCCCCGGGAATCAGGCGAAACGGAGCCGCTGCCGCGAATGCGTTGGTAATGCCAGAGAGGCGAACACACTCATGCAAATTCGGGTATAGACAAGACTCACCTCCCTCCTTTGCGAATGCATCGTAATGAGCACATCCAGTTCCTTCGCGAGCTGGACGCGCTGCTCCCGACCACACACATAGCTCGCGAGCTTCGTGCAAGCGGATACGAGAGCAGAAATAAGCACTGAATGCGACGATCGCGTTCAACTCCCTCGAGAGCTGAAAGCGCAGCTGGCTACCGCACACATAGCCCGCGAGCCTTGTGTAAGCGGGTATGAGAGCGTGTCTGCCTCTCGCAACAAGCAACAAATGCGGTGATCTCGTTCAACTCCCTCGAGAGCCGATATACGCTTAATCCTCACCATATAAGGACCGTATGAAAGGTGCGGGTACCAGAGCGTGCTTGTCTCTCGCAAGAGAGACATAAACAATTCAATAAACAATAAACAATTCATAAACAATTCAAACAAGAGAGTTCATAAACAATTCAAACATGCATTTCTTATATTTTATGATTTATTAGATTTTTCTCTATTGTTTGCAATAAAACAATATTTATGATGGATATGTAAATGTCATGAATCTGCGGTCCGCTCACCACCAGATGTCGCTCTTGCCCTGTCATAACACACTGACTGTTGCTCTATACCCCGGACTACATCTCCCATCATCCATCACGCTGATTGCGCCATACACCTGTGGCCAATCAGAAGCTCTATTTAAGCCCCGGACTTTACCTCGTTACTCACCGAGTATTGTGGAGTTAATGTGGAGTACTGTGTCGGTTGCGTTTAGCGCTCCCCTAGTGCTAGCACCTTTTCAGTGTTGTTCCCAATTTTTCTGAGTTTCCTAGTTTCCTGAGTTCCCTAGTTTCTCGAGTTTCCTAGTTCCCTTAGTTTCGTATTCTCGCCTGGCCGCCTCGTTTTCATGCGTCTCACCGCCTGCCTTCCTGACTCACACTCGTTGTATGGATCACCCCTCTGCCTCACGTCATGGACTATGTTCGCCGCTGATCGACCCACGCCTGCCTCACAGACTACTCTTGTACCTCGCCCCAACATTCCTGTTTGTCGTTGTTCTGACCCTGTCTGTTTGACCATGTCTTTGTCTCGTCCATTTAATAAAAGCTCGCGTATGGAACCCCCTGCCTCTCGTCTCCCTCTCCTCGTTTCAGTAAAACAGCTGTATAAATCATGAATATAATTGATTTCTCATAAGACTGAAATGAGCTTCTTAAGAGTATGTGAAATGTTTCTAAAATGACATTAATCGTAACATTTAATGAAATATACTTATTGTAACTACAAGAAAGCCATATTACAGATTTTGTAATTTATTTGGTGCAATTTTCACAAGCAGATGTATCAAATATTACAACAGATCATCGAAAAGTACACATCTTTCAAACATTTCAGCAAAGTTTTAATAGTCAGTGCACACAATCACAAAGTATCCTTTTCACTACACAAAATACTTATTCATGACTCATTCACCTAACTAAATATCAGTCATTTTTTACAGTGCAGTGTAACCTAATCTAATTAAAATCAAATGTATTTGAATGCAAATTAACTGTTTAGATTTGTTAAACTTTTGCTTGCAATTAATCCAATTAAATGTGCGTTTAAGTGACTTTAAACAACATAATGATATTGAAAGTATACAGATGTGAAGAACAGTACTATTACATACAAATACAGTACTCTACATAAATTACACTATGTCAAATATTAATTCGAAAATAAACTTCGTTGAGTTCATAGCGCAGGAGCTGGTGATGAAAATTTCAACAATACGTTTTATTGAGTTTATACGAGTATACTGTATAGTAAAAAAGTTAAAAAGTTTACAGGGAAAATACATTTCAAGAGCACATAGTATATATTATAGACTAAATACATTTAAAATACATTAACAAATGGAATTTTGGAGAACACACTTAAGTTGAACTTAAAATCAATTATTTTACATATCAAAATAAGTGTACTTATTTAAAACACAATAAAATCATAATTATGTAAAATGTATGTTTAAGTAATACTTAATTAGACATTATTACAAAGTGCATTTTTAAAAAGTGCACTTAAGTATGTTAAGTATGTTAAGATCTATTGTCATTAAAGTGCACTCTTTTTAAGTACAATTAAGTGGCCTTTACAGTTTTTTTCAATTGCTAACATCCCTTTGTCCAATCTGTAGTCACATTTTCAAAACTCTAAACACAATTAGCACAACATCTCTCTGTTGTGGCCATATAATTAACACAATTCATGTTGTTTTCACACAATATTCAGTCAATTTATAAGTTTCTAAAATGCTTAAATTTTCTTTTCACACAAGCTTACTTCATACCAAAATCATAGATCTTTCTTATCTTTTTTACAAATGCTTAAACACAGCATGTCAGAAATGAAGATCTAATGTTCCAAATCTTAAATACAGTATAAAGCTTCTACTTCTGCAACAACAGCAGCTCAAAAGTATTGAAAAATATTTCTGTATAAAATATTTTAACAACAAATACGCATTTTTAAGTAACAGATCAATGAAGTGTTTAGAAATAGCTGATTCCATTCTCATTTGGAGGAATAAACAGGTGTTAAAGCTCTTTCCATTACATCAACATAAAAAGACCTTTTTGAATTGGTTTTGTGGATGCAGAACACAAAGAATCAAGGAGAGAAAACATAATGTCTGGGAGAGGGGGAAAAATAGTTGTAGGAAATAGAGGAGTAGTTGGATCAAAAAAGGGAAGAAGAAAAGGTAGGGGAGAGGAGTAAGAATGTGTGCTGGACTGTGCATTTTTATGTTTGTTTTTTTCCCCTTACACATGTGGAACCTACGAAAGCTTAGATCTGCCATGGAATATAAAGGGTACAGGGTAATTGTGACTTTTTTTATCTCACAATTCTGCTAAAGTCTAAATTGCAAGATGTAAACTTGGAATTCCAAGAATATACGTCCGAATTGTGGGATAAAAATGGTCACAATTATCGTATTTTCTTTTTTTCTGTGACGGAAACAAGTTTGCATAGTAACCAAAGGCCACGTATGCTGGAATTTCTGTTGATCACTGGCATCAGCTATCATAGGGCACCATCCACATCCAACCCGACCCACTGGAAAGCAATTGCAATCAATGTTTCAGTCGAATTTCTGCATAGAGGACCCTATCTTTTTCTATTGTACATTCTATAAAGTAATGATGACTCATTCCGTTTTAGATAGTATATTGCCAAGAAAGAACACATTCAACACCTAAAAATGTAAAATGGGTTTCAGTTTAGGGTAAAATCAAATGACAAAAAAACAACCAAAAAAACAATAAATTTAAATATTGTCTTTTATATTTGGGTAGAAATGTTAGTATTTTGACAGTCACTGTGCTATGATTGACTATATGTTTCTGTTGGATAGAAACTAGTGCTACAGTTTTTTTAATTGGTTTGGCACAGTTTTCACAAGCAATTGGTACATTTTCAAAACTCTTAGTACTTATATCGCAACAGATCATCAAAAGTGCACTTTTTTCAAACATTTCAGCATATTTTCAATTGTGTTACTACAATACACATAATCACAAAATATCCTTTTCACTACACAAAATAAGTGTTTCATCTAAATAAATGTTTCGTTCACAGTAACTGCCTTTCATAATGTTATCACTATTAAATTTTTGATTCAGTTTAATACATTTGTCTGTCATTTAATTCAACTGATCTTAATGTTTAATCAATTAATCATTCATTATGTCAATGGATTTTCAACTTGACTGATTGTTGTCTGGTCATTTGTAAGTTACAAATTGCTGCAAGAGCTTTCAATCAAGAAATACTAATTACTAATTGTTTCCCCTGATGATCACAATTAGTTACCATATAAGTAGAACTGTGTTTGATACTTTGCACAGTTCAAATATGGGGCAGGACAGACACGTAGGGAGAGGAAACCTTCATCGAAGAGGTGGTGTGGTGCTCCTCGACAGAGAGGTGGTCTTCAGAGAAATGTAGGCAGAAGACAGCGCACCATCATCTCTAATGATCATTGTTGACCATGTGGTTAACAGAGGCTTTACCATGGCTGAGGCTGCCATGGTAAAGGTATATTTTGCTTATGTAAATGACTTGTGTTTTTTTTTTTATCCTTTTTCGTGTGTGTGTGTGTGTGTATATAAAATATAAAATATATATTTTTTGTCTGAACATAAGTGTAATATTTGCTGTGTAAATTTTTACAGTTCAGTTACACTCATTCAGCACCAAGGACAATTTGAAACGCTTACCTTGTATTATTTGCTCCTGAATTAAATGATTGGTAAAAGTACTAAGTTGAAAAAAGATTTTACTGTTTTGTTTGGGTGATTAAAGCAAATGTTGTCAATATATATCACAATGATCTTGTGTTCTGAAACAGTGATTAAGTGGAATGAAAATATGTGCAAATACAATGAAATCATGACATCAGATTTGAAAGAATGACTAGTGGTGTTACAAATGTGATCAGTTTAAAGTTTTGTACTAAGAGATTTGAAAATGCACACTTTACTTATAAAAATAGTACCAAACCAATTAAAAAAAAACTAATGTTTTGACCGAATGACTCGTTTTTGAATCAGGTTTGCTGTGTTTTGATAGAGTTGGTATATGTAGAAAAAGGTATTCAGCATTTTGAAATGTAGAGTTTGTATTTATTTAACAAAACATGGTTTTGGCCAGAAAATGAACAATTTGACTAATCATGTGATGTAGGTGTGTTGCTGTGTTAAGAGTTTAGAAAAAGTACTTCAAGTATTGGTAAATGCTTGTTAGCAATTGAAAGAAAACTGTAATTTAAATTATATTGTGTAATCTGCAAGTGCACTTTTTAAACATTATACTTTTAAGATTTGAAGTACACAAAAAGTACACTTTCAAAACAATTAAGCACACTTCTTTTTCTCAAGGGCAGGACTAAGCGAAAATCCCGAATGGCTGCTGCAAGTCCTGTGAACGTCCCCATGAACGCCTAGAGGGTGTTTTCGCGGACGTCCGCTCGTTGTCAAGTGGACCCTATCCGGGTGATGTTCTCAGAGGCCATTTAGCGGATGTTCTGGGGACCTTTTCTGTTAGCTGGGACCTCTCTGTTGAGGAGTACTACCACTCTTTGTCTTAGCCCATGTCCACCTCTCTGTTAAGGGGCACAACCAACTCTTTGATGCTTGTTTCCTTTCTCTACAAGTCTATCCTGCTCCATGTTTGAACACTGCAAAGTCTCGCACACAGTTCCACTTACATGGTATCTAACTGTGATCATCAGGTGGAAGTAATTAATAATTTTTCTTTCTTGACTGAAAGCTCTTGCAGCAGTTTTAAACTAACAACTTATCAGACAAATCAAAAGTTTGATATTGATAACATTATGAAAGGTTACTGTTACAGTTACTGTGAATGAATAGTTCATATAGATGAAAAACATGTAGTGAAAACAATACTTTGTGATTTTGTGCTTTGAAGAAACAATTGTAAATATGCTGAAATGTTTGAGAAAAGTGTACTTTTGATGATTTATTGTGAGATTAGTACTAAGAGTTTTGAAAATGTACCACTTACCTATGAAAATAGTACCAAACCAATTTAAAAAGAACTGTACTATACCTTTCTGTCAACCCTGCTCCATATTGAAAGAAATTTCCAGTATGAATTGTTTGGTTACTGTAACGTGGGGTTTGGGTTATGTCTTTTATTTTTAAGTTTAGCCATGTTCCTTGTGAAGTCTTGCTTCCCTTGCCCTCTTGTATTCTTGCCATTGGTTCCTCTGTTCAATGTGTCATGTTCTGATTGGTTGTTCTTGTCATGTGTCTGTTTGCTCATTGGTTGGTTTGTGTCATGCTCCTCATTGTTTGGTATAAGTAGCCCTCATGTTCCCTTTGTTCCTCTTCGTGTATTAATGTTGTAACCCTGCTGTTGGTGAGTCTGTTCATGCCAAGACAAGTCTGTTCTGTAGGGCTTTTGAAGCAGTGAGGCTTTTACAACAAACTGCGTTGATGCTTCAAAGCTTTTGATACAGTTCTCTACTCAGCCATCTGGTGGACAATAAAAATTCTTACACAAAATGTGTCATTCAGATGTTTTGTTCATTGGGGTGTCATTGTAAAGTTTATTTGTGAATTTTATAAGCATATATGTCACTAGCAAAGTGGCACTTGTGTGCAGCGATATTGTTTCCAAAATGTATTGTATTTGGCACAATACAATGACAAAGACTTTATGTTCTTGGGTTTTTTTTACTTGCATCAAACTTCTGTCTTTCACCTCCTAAACAGAATCTTTAATACGCCAATAAATTAGACCAACGTAACTTTTCATTGCACCATTTTTGTGTCTTCCTTACAATAGAACACAAACATGCACATTGTTAAAAAATGCACAAATACAAAAGCAATCATTTGTTAATTTTATATATATATATATATATATTGTATACAAGCAGCAAAAAGGGTTGTGGTTGTGGTTGAGGAAGGACTTTTATCCTTTTTTTATATATATATAGGTGTTGTTTTAACTTTTAATTCACACGTCATTGTTTTTTAATAGTAGTACTTTAATTAACAAGGATACACCACGTAAAAAAAAACTACATACATATGCATGATGACCAGTGTTGGGAGTAACGCATTACAAAAGTAATATTACAGTAGTATATTACTTTTTGCTGTAACGCAGTAATATAACGCATTACTAATCAAATTTGGGTAATAATATTACTCCTTACAATCTGAGTAACGCAAGTTACAACAACAAATTTTAATTTAAAATTAAGTAGTGAATTTACCAACACCTTAAAACAGTACCAGAGAAAAAATCTGCGTGCAAAATAGTTTGTCTATTTCCTGTTGCTGGAATTCGATGGTTAAGATGACTGCTGAGACGGATTCTACATGTGTGAGATGGACACACTCCCGTTTTATTCAGTTCATTAGAGAAAAGAATAAGAATGCATAATCAGGTGTAATCTATGTGCGACACCAAACTCTCAACAAGGAAAAATAGCATGAATAACTCCTGGAAACAAAAAGAAAGGAAAAGACTGAGTGACATATTCTGCTGAGTTTGGTTCATGTTTGTGTGGCGCGGCGCTCTATGAAAGTTCACGAAAAGAAAAAGGAGATGACAGAAATAAAAAGTAAACGCACTGCAGTTTCGAATGATCTGTATGACCAAAAATGAATGAGTACTTTTTTGTTGTTTGTTTCCGCTGTTCGATCGCGCCGGCGCCTCACACACACACATACAGCATTGCAAACGTTGCAGCCTGTTCATTATCAGAATAAAATAGTCAACAAACATATACACTGATTAATTAAAATAGTGCGTACTGCATCGTACAATCTGTGTCGTTCAGCCTGAGGTCGGTCCAAACACGTTATGTGAGGATGTTTTTACCCGCGTTAAGTACAAAGCTGGGTTTACTAATAAATAGTTTAGCATTCAAAACACATCGCGAATATGGACATATTTAGTTTCATTCATGCCGAATGAGAGAGGCAGGCTGCATGAGAACAACCCGTTTGCTTTCAGTTTCGCTTTAAATTAGCCTAATTCGTTTTGGCTTGTTTATATAGTTCATTTCTTTTTTTTGTTCCGAAAACCGTTCAATAGTCTGTAGGCTAAGTATTTTGTTTATTGTTTGTACATTATAACATTTCGCTTTATTCACCGGAGTTATTTATAAATGTAATAATTTTGTGCTTGTATGTGTTTAACCTAAACGACAAGTAACGTTAATGTAGACTTACATACCAGTAGCCTATCTAAATATGATTTTATAATTTTATGCTATATTGACCTACCTCATTACCCTCCACTGGATAATGAGCAGCAATAAACTACATTTTGGTATTTTATAATGCCTAGTCATACTTCTGTGAATATTTTGGTGAAAGTAACTCAAAACTAACTTAAAAGTAGTGTAACGCATTACAATTCAAAGACAGTAATATTGTAATGTAACTAATTACTTTTAAAAGACAGTAATTAGTAATATATAATGCATTACATTTTGGAAGTAACTTGCCCAACACTGATGATGACCAACCCATATGCCAAAAAAAAAAAAAAAAAAAAAAAAAAAATTGTGGCAAAAATATATTTGAAATATATGCTAAATATATGTTGCAAACAGTAAAGCTTAATGAAATATATTTTTGAAAGTAAATATATTTCGCCTCAACCGTCATATATCAAAATATATTTCTAAATGTATTTCTGTGGCAAGAAAACACATTTTTTGGACTGAAATATACAGAGATTTAAAATATATTTATATGTGGCCAAAAATGTATTGGTAGAAAATATATTTACGTAAATATATTTTAGCAAGTATATATTTTGCCTATTCTTTGTATATTTTGAAATATATTTGAAAATATATTTAATTTTTTTTGTTGTTGTGTTTTTTTGTTTTTTTTTTTTGTATGGGGATATAATTATAACATTGCACTAAATGAATAGTGGGTATGGGACAGTGCAATTGTCAGACCTGTGTGTGCCATTCGGACTGTTTGTGTGTGTTTTCCCAGTGTTTGCCTTATTTGGTCTTCCTGTTCCTGTCCTCATTAATTACGTCATTGTCTAATCATTCACCTGTTCTCCCCCTGATTGGTCGTTCTGTGTATTTAAGGTTTGGTTGTGTCTCTCAAGTTTGTCGGTGATTGTATTGTCTTTACGTGCATGTCGTCTTGCTTGCTTGTTTTGATTTCCCCGCGTTCCTGTCTGTTCCTGCTTCCTATGTGGATTGATTTAATAAAGTGTGTGCATTGGACACCACGACAGCCGTGACAGAATCACCGACCACAACATGAATGCTGAGGAGGCTGTGATGCGTTTGCGGCAAGGCGGCCGGAGATTGGAGCGGTATGTGGAGGATTTCATTGAGATAGCGAACCAACTAACCTGGCACGACGCGGCTTCAGGTTCTTTTTTTCTGATGGGGTTGGACGAAGACGTAATTCGTTGCAATCTTCCCGTTTGTAATTATCCCCTGATCAAACTAATTAATGTGGTCCTCTATTTAAACGGATCTGATTTTGAAGTCGAGGAGTGCCACATGTCTAATCGTCCAACCCCCTCTAAAGCACGCCGCGTCGTGTCAGACAATGACACCTCGGGAACCTCCGCACGCCGTGCCAATGGTTCGGCTCGCCAGCCCCGCCGCAAACCAACCCCCCTGGTTCAAACCGGCATTCGACTCCTCAGCCCGGAACCGCCAACCGCGGCCAGCACTCGGACGCCGCCCACGGCTCGCAAGAAGGCGGCAAAGAGAAGGCGCCGAAGGGGCTTGGTTACGGCAGCCGTTCCTGAATTAAGTGAAGTTGCCGCTGCGTGCACGGAGTTCAGTCACGTTGCAGCTGCGTTTACGGAGTCAAGTAACGTTGCAGCTGCATTTTCCGAGTCAAGTCAAGTTGCCGCTGCGTGCACGAAGTCCAGTCACGTCGCAGCTGTGTTTACTGAGTCGAGTAAAGTTACAGCTGCGCTCCCCGAGTCAAGTCACATTGTAGCTGCATGTACTAAATCTAGTCAAGTTGCAGCTGCATTTCCCGAGTCAAGTCAAGTTGCAGCTGCATCTCCTGAGTCAAGTCAAGTTGCGGCTGCGTCTAAGTCAAGTCAAGTGATGGCTGCATTTCCTGAGTCAAGTCAAGTTGCAGCTGCGTTTCCCGAGTCAAGTCAAGTTGCAGCTGTGTTTCCCGAGTCCAGTGAAGTTTCCAAGTCCAGTCAAGTTGCAGCTGCATCTCCTGAGTCAAGTCAAGTTGCGGCTGCGTCTAAGTCAAGTCAAGTGACGGCTGCATTTCCCGAGTCAAGTGCAAGTTGCAGCTGTGTTTCCGGAGTCACGTAAAGTCACAGCTGCCACCCCAGAGTCAAGCAAGATTACAGCTGCTGTTTCAGTATGAAGTCAAGCTACAGCTGCTGTTCCTGTGTCAAGTCAAGCTGGAACTGTGGTTCCTATGTCAAGTCAAGCTGGAGCTGTGGTTCCTGCATCAAGTCAAGTCAGAGCTGCTCTTCCTAAGGCAAGTCAAGTTAAAGCTGTGTTTCCTGTGTCAAGTCAAATCAGAGCTATTGTTCCTGTGTCGAGTCAAATTACAGCTGTCGCTTCTGTCTTAAGTCAAGTTACAGCCGTCTTTCCTGAGCGAAGTACTGTCAAGATGGCCGCCACGCCAGAGCCACTGCACAAGATGGCCGCCACGCCTGAGCCTGTCGCCAAGATTGCCGCCACGCCACAGCCTGCTCAGGCCATCTCAGCCAAGCCGCAACCTGTTCACGTAACGTCAGCCAAGCCACAGCCTGTTCACGTCATGTCTTCTGCTCCTGAGTCTGCACCCATTGTGGCTGCCGTTCCTGAAGCGGTTCCTGAGTCAAGTCACATTACAGCGGCTGTTTCTACTAAGTCAAGTCACAGCTGTGGCTCCTGAATCAAGCAAAGTTCAAGCCGATTCAAAGTTGCTGCTGTTCCAGAGTCAAGCAAGGTAAAAGCTACCGTTCCTGATTCAAGTAATGTCAAAGCTGCCGTTCCTGAGCAAAGTACGGTCAAGACTGAGGTTCTAGTGTCAAGCAAAGTCAGAACGGATCCTCCTGAGTCAAGTCAAACCACAGCTGATCTTCACGAGCCAAGTCAAGTCACAGCTGATCTTCAAGAGCCAAGTCAAGTCATTGCTGATCTTCACGAGCCAAGTCAAGTCATTGTTGATCTCCATGAGCCTAGTCAAGTCACAGTTGATCTTCTCAAGCCAAGTCAAGCCACAGCCAGTGTTCACGAGCCAAGTCACGTCCCATCTGACCGGTCCAGAGTTCAGTGACGTCCCGTCTGACCGCCTAGAGCCAGGTCACATCTCGTCTGTCCGTCCAGAGCCGCCTCACGTCTCCTCTGTCTGTCCAGAGTCTCGTCTTGACCCGTCCGCCAGTGTGATGGCGATCACCATTCTCAGTATGTTTGCCGCACACTACGCTCCAGGGGTCTCGTCTGCTCCAAAGATCCTGTCTGTTATCAAGTCTGTGCCAGAGGTCTCGTCTGACCTCCCCGAGCCTCATCATGTCATGTCGGCCAGTGTGATGGCGATCACCATCCTTAGTATGTGGGCCGCACACTACGCTCCAGAGCTCCCGTCTGTCACCAAACCTGCTCCAGAGCTCCCGTCTGTTCACAAGTCTGCCCCTGAGGTCACGTCTGTTCACAGGACCGCCCCTGAGGTCACGTCTACTCACAAATCAGCTCCAGAGGTCCTGTCTGGTCTCAAGTCTGCTCCAGAAGCCTCTTTCACCAGAGAAGCCGCGCCAATGCCTCCAGAGGTGTCAGCTCCGGCTGTAGAGCCTCCTATGGTGGCGGCGTCAAACTATGAACTCTCTGCTTCTCCCCCTATTCTGTCTATCTCCTCTATCCCTGCTCTCCCCAGGTCCCAGTCCTTGACGCAGTTGCCCACTCTGCCCTGGAGGTCTCCAGAGCCAGAGCCTCCTCCAGCACGCCCTCCAGAGCCAGAGCCTCCTCCAGCGCGCCCTCCAGCGCGTCCTCCAGAGCCAGCACGTCCTCCAGCGCACCCTCCAGAGTTGGCGCCTCCTCCAGCGCGCCCTCCAGAGCTGGCGCGTCCTCCAGCACGCCCTCCAGTGCCGGCACACCACGACAGCCGTGACAGAAATAGACATTCTTTGTATTTGAGCCTGGCATGACATGTCAGTAAGGTAATGAAGCTTCATTTTCAAATATCACATGATAGCCTCATTTCAAGCAATGCTTCGGAACACTGTTTCGAAACACTAGCGTGTCGATCTACCCATCCCTACTGTTCTATTCAAGTCTTTGTTTGGATTTCACGTTTGGTTTGTAAATAAAGCTGCACTTGGGTTCATCAGCTTCAACTCACCTTCAGTTAGATCATTAATCCTTACAGTTACATGTAATTACATGTTATTCTCTGTGATGATGACATATCTTTGGTCTAACTACACAATGAGTTAGAACAACTTGAACTTGAACAAAAATGGAAAGCTTGAAATAACATAACCACGAATCTCTTTTGTTTAATGTGCATGCGCCAAAAATACTACGTCATGATGGCGCACTGCTTCAGCAGAGTTTGAAAAATGCACTGTGTGCATCATATTTGTGTAATCGCGATGCATGAAGAAACAAACAAGAAGAGAACAAAAGGAGCACCGCGTTTGGATGATTACAGAATCAAGTAAGTTTATCTTGATATAAGCTTTCTTTATTCTTAATTTAGTCTCGCCATTTGTCTATGGAAGCAGATTAGACTCATTGATAAATCACGCAGGGGCGGACTGGGACAAAAATTCAGCCCTGGCACTGTAGCCACACCAGCCCACATTACCACACCGACACAGCCCCACCCACGGACACGCACATTCACTACTTATATTGGTGTACAGATGGTGAAATAATATAAGCAGTACCATATATAATAGATATTTAAACATTTAATGTATGTGACTGGAACAAAAACAACCCGTTTATAACAAATTTATACATACAGTAAAAACTAAATAAAAAATAATCAGTGAATCTTGTAGAGTCCGTGTGCTGTCTGTTTATGCCGTTTGTCTGCTATTACTTATGATAAGAGTAACCTGTGAATGTGTATCACACACACACACACACCTTTACACACAAATGGACATGCAGCACTAGCAACACTTCAGCATACTTTTATTCACAAATAACTATATATGTCATTCTCTGCAGTGTTCTTTATTGCCACTGTCTATACGCTTGACTGTCATTGTGTCCATGCTTCGTGCTTTATTGTATTGTCAGCAGGTGTCGCAGCAATTCACTCTTCTCTGCCACTCTGTCAATGGGTGCCATAAGTATTTCCTTTTCAGTTGCCATCAACATAAATGCCTCCAAGTTATCATTGGATATGGTGCTCCTGAGTCAATTTTTTTTACAAATTTGAGTGTGGAGAAGCTTCTCTCACAAGCAACCTGGGTGACAGACAGGGTGAGTAGGAACTTGTACCCGAGGCCTATAACATGGTAAGCATCTGTTAATAAGTTGTATCGCTGTAAAAGCTGATAACAACATACGGCACAGTTCTTACACGTAATAATAATAATAATAATACATTTTATTTATAGGCGCCTTTCTCAACACTCAAGGACACAGCACAATAAGTTACAAACAAGACAATAGATAACAGATAAGATACAGTAGATAACAGATAAGAAAATCCCATATACAGAGACAAAACATAGAAAAGTAGGAGTAAACAATTAAAGTTTAGGTAAGATATGCAATTGTAAACAAATAAGACTTGAGTCTGGATTTAAAAAGAGATAAAGAGTCAATATTTCTGATGTCTGGTGGTAGTGAATTCCAGAGCTGGGGAGCAGAGCAACAAAATGCCCTGCTGCCCATAGTGGAGAGACGAGCACAAGTAACAGTAAGATGAAGAGAGGAAGCAGATCGAAGAGAACGAGAGGGAGTATGGATGTGAAGAAGATCAGACAGATACGAAGGGGCAAAAATGTGAATAGCCTTGAAAGTGAACAAGTGAATTTTGAAGTCAATCCGAAACTTAACCGGAAGCCACTGAAATTGCTGCAAGACAGGGGTAATGTGGTGAAAAGGGGGGGATTCTGGCGATAATACAGGCTGCTGAGTTTTGAAGCAATTGAAGCTTATTGTCACGAATGCGGTCTCTGTGACTCCTCCCGTCCCGCGCCAGCGGGAGCCCTCACCCGAGTTTTGACTCCATTTCCCACAATCCCGTGCCTGGGGACTCGCACTTCCGGTTCCGGGTCGCCCGGGTCTCTTCCGCTCCGGTGGCCATTTTAGCGTGCCGCGTCGGCGCGCTCGTTGCGAAGTTTTGTCGGCTATGTCCCCAATTCTGAGCGTTTTTCTATCGGACTGTCTCTCTGTTGCCAACCGGACTGTTTGTATCGTGTGTGAACCTTTGCTGCCTGCCATTTACCGACCCTTGCTCGTTTCACCGATTACTGCCTTTGATCGCCGCCGACCTCGACCATTTGCATGGACTTTGACTACTCGTTTGTGTTTGCCTTCACCACGTCAGTCTGCCGTTGTTGACCACAGCCTGTTTACACTGTCCGATTTAATTAAACTGTTGCGAATGGATCCTACGTCTCATGATTCATCTGTAGCCTCGTCACAGAAAACTTCGCCACCAACGGATCCAGCGACAGTTTCCCAGATCGCGTCTGACCCAGCACCAGCAGCAACTAGATCGCCTGACCGCCTTGACTGAACAACTCGTGCAGGCGATCCAGGGTTTGCGGGCCACCCCACCTCCCGTCGCCTCACCTCCACCTGCACAACTTCCAGCTGCACCACAGCCAGTCACCGCCAGCCCGAAGCTTGCTTTCCCGGAGAAGTTCGACGGGACCGCTGCTAAATGTAAGGGTTTTCTGCTTCAATGCACTCTTTTCGTTAATCAGCAGCCTAACTTGTACGCGTCGGATGAGAGCAAGATCACCTTCGTTTGCTCACTCCTCACGGGAAAGGCTCTTGAGTGGGCCACCGTGGTCTGGGATCTGGGTCAGTCCACATACCCCACTTTTGCTACCTTCCTTCGGAGCTTCAAGGAGGTGTTCCAACCAACCTCGGAGAGCGGCGAGGCGGGGGAACAGATCGTCACGCTCCGTCAAGGTCGCTGTACGGCTGCGGATTACACGCTGGAATTTCGTACATTAGCGGCGCAAAGCGGGTGGAACGATGGTCCCCTCAAGCTCCACTATCGTAAGGGATTAAATCCGGACCTGCATGTGGAGCTGGCTTGTCGCGATGAGGGCCTGAATCTCAACCAATACATTGACCTGTCCATCCGGATCGACAATGTCATGCGGGCCAGGAGGCTCGCTCGTCCATTCACCACGCCTCTGTCACACCAACCCCCAGCCGCTCCAGTCCCCGAACCCATGCAGCTCGGAACCACTAAGATCACCACTGAGGAGAGGGAACGGGCGGATTCGCAACCATCTTTGTCTGTACTGTGGAGAGGCGGGACATATTCGAGCCACCTGTCCCACACGACCACCACGACCTCCCACCTCGGTGAGTGAACGTAGCCTTCTCAGAATAAATGTGAAATAACTGTGTTACTCCGTTGTGGTGACAGATCCATCAAGACCAATGCTTTAATTGACTCCGGTGCAGCCGGCAATTTCATTGACAAGGACTTTGCTGAAATTAACCAGTTGCCTCTCTCTCCCTGTGCTTCACCTGTGGCAGTGGCCGCCCTCGACAGGAGACCACTAGGAACCGAACGCATTGACCACACCACCACTGATCTCACCCTCCACATAGAACCCGGTCACCAGGAAACCATCAGATTCTTCGTTATTACGTCACCTCAGTCTCCTCTCATCCTGGGATTCCCCTGGCTGGACCGCCACGAACCCACCATCGCCTGGGCTAGAGGTGCCATCACTCACTGGTCATCACACTGCCAACAATCTTGCATCCAGCCTCCTCCCACGACCCCAGCCTGCATAACCACACCATCTCCCAACAGCACCATTCCGGCCGAGTACCACGACCTTCTCGAGGCCTTTAGCACCACCAAGGCCACCGAACTACCTCCCCACCGACCAGGGGACTGCGCTATTGAGCTCGCGGCTGGAACTTTTCCGCCTCGGGGCCGCATCTTCCCGCTTTCACAGACGAGACCGAGGCCATGGAGCATTACATCAAGGAGGAGCTCGCTAAGGGATTTATCCGACCCTCCACCTCTCCAGCTTCGGCGGGCTTCTTCTTTGTTAAGAAGAAGGACGGAGGATTGCGGCCTTGCATCGACTACCACGCTCTTAACGAGGTGACTGTAAAGTACCGATATCCGCTTCCGCTCTTTCCTCCGGCTCAGAAGCAACTACGGTCGGCCCGCTTTTACACCAAGCTGGATCTACGCTCAGCCTACAACCTGATGCGTATCCGGGAAGGGGACGAGTGGAAGAGTGGAAGCCTTCTCCACGACCTCTGGGCACTATGAATATAGGGTGATGCCCTTCGGGCTGGCCAACTGTCCATCGTACTTCCAGGCGTTCGTCAACGATGTCTTCCGCGACATGCTGAATCGATGGGTGATTGTGTACATTGATGATATCCTCATTTATTCTAACACGTATGCCGACCACGTTCAACACGTCAGGACCGTGCTCCAGCGCCTCATCCAGCATAAACTGTATGCCAAGGAAGAAAAGTGCCAGTTTCACCAAGAGAGCGTTGCTTTCCTGGGGTACATAATCAGTCCCGAGGGGGTGGCTATAGACGATGCTAAGGTGGACGCCGTACGCAACTGGCCTCTCCCCAAGACCCTTAAGGAGCTTCAGAGGTTTTACCTCCGCACCCATTCTCCGTCATCCGGATCCTCAGCAGCCTTTCATCGTCGAGGTCGACTTATAGAGAGATTTGTGAGGAAGACCAGGAAGACCAAAAAGTAAAGAATTACAATAATCGGTGCGGGAGATGACAAGACTGTGAACAAGAATAGTAGTATGAGGGGTAAGGGAAGGGCGAAGGCGGTTAATATTACGTAGATGAAAATAAGCGGACCGGGTGATATTGTTAATATGTGATTGAAATGACAGTGTACTGTCCAGGATGACACCCAAACTCTTAACCTGAGTAGAAGGAGCAACAGTGGAATTATCAATTGAAAGAGAAAAAGACTTAGTTTTGGATAAAGTTGATTTAGTGCCAATTAGAAGAAATTCTGTTTTGTCACTATTTAATTTGAGGAAATTGGAGGAGAACCAAGATTTAAGTTCAGGGAAACAGTCAGCGAGGGCAGAAGGAGGGAGAGTTGAATTAGGTTTGCTGGAGAGGTAGAGTTGGGTGTCATCATCATAACAGTGGAATAGAATGTCATATTTGCGGAAGATACTGCCAAGAGGAAGTAGATAGATAATGAAAAGAAGGGGCCCCAGGACAGAGCCCTGAGGCACACCAGCATTAACAGGAGAAAGTTGGGAGCTAAAGGATTGTAACTGAATGAACTGAGTGCGCCCTGAAAGATAAGATTTAAACCAGTCTAAGGGAGTGTGAGTGATGCCAATTCGAGATGGGACGAAAATTATTAAAGTTATTAGGATCGTCACCAGACTTTTTCAGTATTGGAGTAATGGCAGCAGTTTTAAAGGAGGTGGGAACAATTCCAATGGTGATAGAAGAGCAAATAATAGCAGAAATGAGAGGAAGAAGGGAGGGGAGGCAGAAATCAGAAGAAGTGCTGTGGGAGGAGTTTGAACCTAGATGCTGGTGGATCTTATGTATTTTCTCATCAAAAAAAGAGTTACAAAAGGCAGATAAATACAGATGAGGGGGTAGAGAACATGGGGGTCTAAAAATGTTATTGAAAAGTGAAAACAGTGTCCTAGAATTGCCTTCATTAGAACTGATTATACTAGAATAATAACTAGATTTAGTATTAACAATACAGTTCCTATAGTGCAGAATATGATTTTTGTAGATATCTTTGTGGACAGTAAGACCAGTTTTCCTATAAATGCACTCAAGCTGGCGACCTCTAGCTTTCATTAGCCGAAGCTCAGAAGTAAACCAAGGTGCGGAGTGGGAAAATGATACAGTCCTAGTTTTCAGAGGAGCAAGAGAATTGAAAATACTATTGAGACCATTGTTATAAGAAGAAACCAGATCATCAGAAATGGGCAAATTAATAATGTTCAGAAGGCTATCAATACCAGAGGAAAGGGCATCAATATTAATGTTCTTAATATTACGAAATGAAATGACACATGGTTGTTTGATTACAGAAAGGGAAAGTTGAACAACTTTTATTCATAATCTCTACCTGTTCTTCATCAGTTCCATCCACAGGTATCTCTCTCACAATCTTGGTTGTATACTCCTCCACTGCAGACTTTTTCAGTTTCTCCCATTGACCAGCGAGACAAGTCAGCTCATACTGTAAAGTGTCAACAGTAGCTCGGTTGTCAAACTTTAGTAAGCATCTGCTTAGTTCTGTGAGTGACGTCTTGGGCAATCCATTATCTCTGATCTCTAAGAATCTTCTAGGGTCCAGATAAGCAAGGTCTGCAAACATTGTGCCATGTGTCAGAAAGCGTTGATGGATGCTTTCAGTGACTGTATCCATGATGACATGGTGTACCTTAGTCTTGTAGGCCATTTCCATGTCCCTTTCCACCTCATCCTGAGCCAACTCCCCTGGCATTGTCTTCCTTTTCCTTATCCTTTTCTTTGCCAGCTCAGTTTGCACTTCCAGTTTGGTGTCTTCATCCTGTTCTTGTAGCTTGGCATTAGCCCACTGCACAAAGATGTCTGCTGCTCTTTTCACAGAGTCAAAGTTTCTAGCGTTCTTTTGCAGAGCTTCTTGAGTTTCCACAACCATCCGATGTGCTGTCAGAATGTCCAATCCACTGGTTTGTAGGTACTTAGAGAGAGGAGATGTTTGTTCAAATACACACAAAAAAGTTTGGGCAGTAAGGATGGTTTCATACTTGAGCAGGGCCTCTTTAAACCCTCTGGCTTTGACACATACATTTGGCTTTTGACTTGCCATCTCTTCAATATTTGTCAAAGTGAGAACCACATACACAAACAATGCATTTTGTGGGTTGCCAAAAAATCTGAAGACCTTCTTCAGAGCAGCATCCTTGGCACACCAGCGTGTCTCTCCTATAGAAGAGAGCCGTCTGTGGTGAGGGTCCTGACTCTTTTTCTTCCAGACATTCATTCTTTGATAGGACTCTCAAATGAAAACTGCTAGGTCATTTAGTAGTGAGAATAGTGATGCGCTTTCTATAACTACTCCTGTGGTGTCTCCCATCAGGATATAAGGTTCAGGATATGTGCATAACACCACACATGTACTTGGTTCGGAGAGTGTGAAGAAAGCAAGGCAGAGAAGCCATTGTACTGGCCTTGCATGTTTGCAGCTCCATCAGTAGAATTTCCAATACAATTACTCATGTCCAGCTGTAGTGTATCAATGACTTCTTTAACTGACTAAAGTAACTCCCAGACGATGCCTCACAACTGACAACAGCAACAAGTCACTCATGGACAACATCATTCACATAGCGGAGAATGACTGAACATTGGTCTTTTGCAGAGATGTCTTGTGTTGTATCTATTTGCACTGAGAACATTACAGCTTGTCTAACTTCAGAGCTAATAGATTTTTGAATAATGCATCGGATGGCATCTATTACATTATTGACTGTATTTTTGGAAATCAGAGTGAGAAGGGATCCTCTGCCTTTCCCTCCGGTCTGATATATCCTCTTGCTCTTCTCTATGCAGTCCACAACGTGTTCTTGCAGGCAGGTGTCATACTTGCTTATTAAAAGAATAAGCTCCAAAAAGTTCCTGTGATCTACAGAGATGTCCCCTAATGTATAAGCAGCTTCAGACTCCCACTGAGCACTGTACGTCCAAACGACGTCATTTCAACGTCTTTGTCGGAATATAGACATGATCTGCACGTCGGGTGGACGTCTTATGTTTGTTGGGCTGGGACCCCCTGTAGCTAAGTCCTCTCTTGCCTATCACCTTGACAACCTCTACAACACGTTCCAGCACCTGACGCCTCTTGCAAACTTGCTCTCTGTGTGCAGACATTTGCCGGCCAAAGAGTAAATGGTTTATGTTTGCTTTGCTGGCCCTCAAGAAGTACGCTTCTGCACAATTTCTGTGGACAAAACTTTGTCGATGCTCTTCAATTCTCTGATGGATATGCCTCCAATCTCTCATTCCTACAGTAAATGGATTGCCACTATCACAGGGCTTGGCATAGGCAAGACAAACTGAACAAAACAACGTATGCCTCTTCTCACAGTATGTCAGCCACTTCCAATTTGTGCCATCCTCACAATGAAATACTTTCTTCACAACTGCATTTTTGGATGTTTGTCTGGGATGGTACGTGAAAAACAGGTCATGATCTGTAGATTTAGGCCGTGTGAACCAGTCAACATCTGGGGCCTCTCCTGTGTGCTCTGCTTCTCCTATGTGCTCTGCCTCTGCCTCTCCTGTGTGCTCTGCTTCTCCTGCGAGCTCTGCCTCTCCTGCATGCTCTGCCTCTACTGTGTGCTCTGTTTCTCCTATGTGCTCTGCCTCTGCCTCTCCTGTGTGCTCTGCTTTTCCTGCAAGCTCTGCCTCTCCTGCATGCTCTACCTCTACTGTGTGCTCTGTTTCTCCTATGTGCTCTGCCTCTGCCTCTCCTGCATGCTCTGCCTCTCCTGTGTGCTCTGCTTCTCCTATGTGCTCTGCCTCTGCCTCTCCTGCAAGCTCTTTTTCCTCAACTTCATGATGAACCTGAGTGTCATCATTATTTGGATCACTGCTTATGCTAGGCTTTGCCTCATTCTTGTTTTGAATAAATATGTGCTTATGAAACAATTATAGTTGAACTAATGAATAAATATTAATAATTATGACCTAACGTACAGTTAAGTTCAAATGTAACTATGTAGACATAATTACAATTATTGTCATGTGTTCACCTCTACTTTAGAGTTAATTACAAACCCAAAGTACAGTGTGTAACTGTTTTGTTTTTCCTACCTCTACCACACTCCTCCCTGTCTCTGCTAGGCCTACCGTAGCATCCTTTCTCACAGCACTGGTATTGGCAGAGCAGTCTCTGGCTGCACTGATTCCAGCAACATTCTAGTTAATAAACACAGTATAGGATGTAAAGATTGCAGCAATTTTTTTTCTGACTCAACATTGGAATACACATTAATACAATTAAGTAATAACAGTAGCACAAAAAGGAATAGAATATACAGCAAAAAAAAAAAAAAAAAACAGCAATATTTGTGTGTGTGTACCAGCAGATTTGTACATTTTTAAATCCTTCATGATATATAGTTATTTGTGAATTAATGTATGCTGAAGTGTTGCTAGTGCTGCATCTCCATTTGTGTGTAAAGGTGTGTATGTGTGTGTGATACACATTCACAGGATACTCCTATCACAGTGTTAAAAAGGCTCACATGAGCTTTTATTTTGAAGTGTTTCTGGCAATCAGCCAGTGATCTCATACTCATGTTGATTGTACATGGAAGTGTTTTAGTATCTTTATTTGTATAAGTTTTTCTGATTCCTTAATTTGTTTATTCTAATTTGTTGTAGACTACACATACACACCAACCTACATGGATACCCCAAAGTGATTGCTAGTGCTTGCATGCTCAGTACTTGTTGGAAACTTTGTGGAAAGAATAAAGAATCAAAAGAATTCTGGATTGATTGCATCTCATTGTCTCTGACCGGACATCTGTGGTGAACTAGTCCCCCACTGGCAACCCCTAACTGGTTTCTATATCAGTTTTCTATACACAGTATTAAGAAACTGTCAGCATTTGTGTCAGGGTGTGTCTTTCTCATTGCTGTCTTCCTACCTCCATGATACTTGACTCTGCTGCAGCAGCTGAGCTATCTGCACTGGGTCCAGAAACATTCTAGTTTTGAATAGATGAACACACGATTCAGTCAAGGGAGAACATAAGCAAGCCAATGTATCATTTTACATTGTCTAACTATTGCATAGATATATTACACTATTGCCTGTAATAGAAGTCTATGTTCCACCCTACCTAAGGATTAATTACATACTGTGACCTATGCATGTATTTAATGTTTTACTTTAAAGACTAGCTATGTATTCAGAGTTCACTACAAATGCCTACAGTACTATGGCTATAGCTATAGGTTTTTTTTGCATGCTAGACTATATTGCTAGTAGCATACAGCAGTCTGTATACCCTAAATCCCACGTTATCTGCTGATAATGACATTTTAAAATGTACGGGAGTTCTACGCTAAGCTTACAACTGTTAAACACAGTGTAGGTTACTGTCAAAAACTGTCAGAAGTAGCGTGAATGGCATGAAAATTACTTAATATATTTTAGTATAATTTAGTATATTTTCTGTTTTCTTCTTACCTCCTCTACCACGCTACTGTCCTCCGATGCAGCAGCCGAATTTAAACCTTTTGAGAATATTTCAGTTAATTTTATGCATTTGGCAGCGTCTGATTTTAGAGCCCTTTTTTGCTTTCTCTGAGCTTTTCGGCACCGCCTTTCCTTTTTTTCCATCTCTGACAATTAGCTTGTGTTGCACTTACTGTTTGACATTCTTGCCAGATTTTGATTACGTCCGCGCAACCTCTGATTGGGTCGGCCCATCTCGAAACCAGCCGGCCATCGCCGATTGGGCGAATATTCACATCTTGCAAGAGATAAAAGCTGCCTGCATGTAAAAACAATACATCTTACGAAAAAAAAAACAAAAAAAAAACTGACCGGCAAAAGACATGATGCACACATGCGTGTCACAATTCACATGAATGAAACCCAATTCACGTGCACAAAAAATATATATATATATATTCACAAAAAACAATTCACGTGCACAAAATAAGAATATAAATTCATAAAATAAGTTTCACAAATTGCAAAACACAATTCACAGATTTACAACTGTGTACAACAATTTTTAAAAATCACGAGTGTATCACAGATTGTGAGTGTGTGAATAGCCTTTTTTTTGCGTGTGCATTTTTAGACTTGCGTGTGTGTTTTTGAGACTTTCCTGGCAGTAAACTTCTCCCACGCGGGTCACTCGTACTCTTTAGCCAATCAGATTTGAGCCTGTCGATCGACCAATCATAACCTGCTGTGGGCGTTCCTACCTTACGTTACGTCATCAGCGCGAGTCAGTTATCAGTTCCAGTTATGATAGTAGACAGCTGTTGATAGTCTCATTTAAGGTAACTAGCCTAGTAAAGGTGTATTGTTTCATCTTGCATGCTTAAAAATTGTATTAACTTTTATTTTATGAATTTATATTCTTATTTTGTGAATATATATATATATATATTTTTTTTTTCGTGCACGTGAATTGGGTTTCATGCATGTGAATTGGGACACACATGTGTGCATCGTGTCTTTTGCGTGAATTATTAATGAGTCTAATCTGCTTCCATATTTGTCCGCCTTTCACTGTAACCCAGCAGTTTTTGCTATATGGACTCGGTAAGTGAATCAATTATTAATTGTGTCCTGTAATTTATCTATGACATTACTGCATTCTTATATCGATGTGATCGCGTGTGTGGACCAAGAAATTTGGCTGCTGAAAATACTATATTTTATTTTAAATAAAATATTTAAAATTCAATTTAACGCTACTGAACAAAATTTAAAAATTTCGATCTTGTGTCGGCGCCAATAGCCTTGTGGACGGTGCACCGACACATGGTGCGTTTGCGCCTCGGGCCTCCTGAGTGTGAATCCTGCCTTGTGGACCTTTACCGATCCCACTCTCCCTCTCACTTTCTGTCTCATCTCCACTGCCTCATCAAAGAAAAATGGAAACAAAAAGAATCTGATCTTGTAATGTTTAATGTATATAATCGATATTATAACCACCAATAACATTCACTATATCAGCCACCTCTAGAAATAACGTTGTTGTTTTTTCTTTTTTGCATTTGAAGAGTGAGATGTTCCGTTACTGCTTGTGTTTGTAATATGTAATATTTTAAGTTAAGTTATTCATTCATTTTGCAGGATCAGTAAAAATTTGTTACTGGAGATACAGTGTGGAAACACCAGACCAGTACTGAAGAGGTGATGTTAGTTTTTTGATGAACTGATGCCCAGTCAGCTCACCCTGATCACACATTAGGTAATTTTAATAGTAAACTAATACAAATAATTGATATGACACTGAAATAAAATGTAGATTGAGAAAAGGACAGATCACACTGTCACTCAGCATGACTCACACACACAGTGATCTTACTGTCTAAGCAAGGATTTATGACACATTTATTTTGACATTTCACTGATACAGCAATGTAATGAAGAGTCTCTGTAATACTCTGTTAAGGGAAGAATCTATTCTGATTCATCAACACAATTTCACTGATGATCCAGGATAAACATAAAACCCAGGATAGAGCGGCTGAGTGAATGTGGTCTGGACTGTGTGGATGAATTTCATTGTGTCAGTGATGCTGTAGAAGGACAGAGTTCCTGCGCTCTCATCCACATACACTCCTATTCTACTATAATCATACGCTGTTCTTTTGTGTACAGGCTTTACATGGAGATTATTCTCAATATTATTGTGTCTGAATGAGTAACCGGCTTGACAACAGTACAAAATCCAGGACTGATCATTATATCCAAACACACACTCAGCACCATTTCCCTTCCTGCCGATGCTCTTATATGACACTGATATTTGCACACCATTCATCCCATTCCACTCAATCTCCCAGTAAGAGCGTCCACACACTCTCTCTCTACACAACACCTGATATACACAATCAAATCTGTCCTGATGATCAGGATACGGCTGATGGTTAGACTCCCATTTAATTTTTCTGCTCTCCTCAGACAGAATAAGATTCGTGTTTGCTGTTTCTGGATCCAGTGTGAGATCACAGCCATCTGAACACAAGAACAAATATATTTATAACACAACAACAATCAGTAAAGCTTTGAGTTGTACAGGTTTGTGTGTGGTTTATGAAATAGTTTATGAAGTTTACCCTTGTGTCCCTATAATTCAATTAGCTTAAAAAACATTCAAATGGTGTTGTTGTTGTTGTTGTTTTTTAATGTAAAAATGTAGAAAGTTTTGTGTCACATTAGGTTTAGGGGTAGGGTTGGTGTAGGTGAATAGAAAATACAGTTTGTACAATTAAAAAATCATTATGCCTATGGGAGTCCCCATAAACAACAGATGCCAACGTGTGTGTGTGTGTGTGTGCAAGCATGAGTGCATGTGTGTTTGTGAACATACATTTCTTTAGCCCTTCTGTAATCCTGGATTCTCCTCCATGATTCACACTATAAAACACACAGAGTCATATTCAGTCAATGAACAAACACAAAATCATATTAATTATTATTATTAATATAATTATTATAATTCATTATAGTTTTGTCGTCCAATGATTATGAAAAGAAGATAATCAATATAAAACAACATGGTAAATGTGCTTTAAACATTTTCAACATGTTACAACATGCTAGATTCGTACTAGAAGAACTTTTTTTCTTTTCTTTTTCTTTAGCTTTTTTTTTATTGCCAGGTATATCACAGAGACCGAACTTCTCTAAAGCACAGAGCTGCATTAGTAACATCTCTACCTGTACTTCACAAGAGCGTGAAGAAACTCCAGAGGTGAGACACATGTTTGAGTTTCAAACCAGACCATGAAATCAACATCTGCTTCAGATGCAGGGAAATTATCAATAGGGCAGGTGAATTTTACTGTCTCATTCTGACAGAAACGTAGAAATACTGTAAGTCCAGTCATGGTGCAAGAAGGACCTTTTTTTTCCTTTTGACAATAGATAACACAAAATCTCATCTAAACACTTTTGATAAATGGCTACGTTTTTCTTTTTTTAAAAAATAAATTTACTAAAAAAATTTAATACTTTTTTTTAAATAAATTTAATCTGAATATCAGCGTTTGTGAGTCTTGTCAGTAAAAAACGTTTTGAGGTTTTTAACGAGCCAATCTAAAGCTCGTACAGCGCTCTCAGGACCATTCTGTCCATCCATGATGTTTTAAAAAAAACAATGTTTTCGCAAATTATTTAGTTAATTGCTTAAGGCTACTTGTTTGTGATTGTCGCTCTCTGTTGTTTAAACTGCTAAAATATAACAATTCTCACAATATTTCTGAAATTATTGATTTTCGCTCCATGAACTCAGGATCAAAGTCTGAGTTGACAGAGAAAGCTGATGATTGGCGTCATGGCCAACAAAGCCAGACTGGATTGGTTTGGTACTGTCAACTCAAAACTAATCCTGTAAACCTGAGTTTGTTCAGTCACCATCAAGCTCTAGGTGCTAATCACTAACAATTAGCACTTTAACATTTTGGCCTGGTTTCACAGACAGGTCTTAGATTAAGCAAGGATTAGGCCATAGTTTAATAAGACATATAAATTGCTTTTATAAATGTGCCTTAGAAAAAAAAACATTACCATCAAATTGATAAATTTAATTATTCCAGCTGCTGTGAGAAAAGGCTATAAACAATCCAGGATGTAGCATCCTCATATGCGATATAATGTAGCAATATAGCTTACTAGCTGGTGACGTAATGACGCCGAGGCATGCTCGTACATTCCAGAGAAAACTTACCAGTACAACTCAAATTAAAAAACATTATCATAAGCTAACCGTTGTGAGTCGAGCTAAAGTAATGTGACAGTTTTGAACACTGGTTGGTTATGTACTTACTCAAATATTGATTTTGGATCATTTTGAAACAAAAATAAAGTTACAGACTTTTATTTTTGTTGATTTGGCTTTGCTCCTCCTGAAGCCAGTGCTTCTTATTTAAGCTATTTTGTTTAAATGAAAACAGTGATCTTGGTGTTTGTGGTGCTGCAGCAGGGCTTAGACTAGTGCTCTTTAAATGATTTACACTGTTGCATCCTCTAGAAACTCCTAGACTCATGTAGATATACATAGACACTGAGTTTAAATAATAAAACCTGAGAACTATTTCTGTTTAACATACTTGAGTTTGTCCAGTCTGTAGTTTGGATTCTTGAGTTTTTCAGAGAGAAGCTTCACTGCTGAATCCCCTGGATAATTGTAGCTCAGATCCAGCTCTCTCAGGTGTAAGGGGTTTGAACTCAGAGATGAAGACACATAATGACAGCCTTCCTCTGCCACCATACAGCCAGACAACCTACAAACACACACAGCAACAGTCCACAATACATTACTTTGGCAGACATCACCAACACAGTCATTTGTGCTATAAGCTGTTATTTTGTGTACTTTCAGTCACAACATAACACAAGTGAAGTCAAAAGATGCATTTATACTCCAGTAAGAACAGGAACAAAATATTCTGTATTTCCAGAGGGTATTCCAGATAGCAGGTTTTTAAGGTTAAGTAAGTGGGTAAACTCAGCTTTCAGTAACTATATTTTTTATATTATAATCATGCACAATGTAGATTCTGATGTGGACTTATACATTCACACATATATTTTTATTTTGTAGGAGACATAGTTAAAAGTTAAAAAGCCTTTATTCACACTATAGTCATCTCAATAAAAACATTACAATACATCAAAACAATAACATCAAAAACAAACAAAACAATACATCAAAAAAAAAAAATCCACTGATGTATTCCAGCCTTCAAATTGAAATTTAAATAATAATAATAATAATAATGATTAAAAAATACTAGTAACGGTTTCATAAAATTGGAGTCAAGTCTGAATCTTCATTTAGGAAAAATTTTAGCTCTTAACTTGCAAATATCCCAAAATCTTCCCTTTGTAAACATCTTTGTAGTCTATCACTCTTTCTAACAGATCCAGTCACTGTTTCCAAATCAATGATTTTTAAAGTAGATTCATGCAGACACATAATGCACTGCTATATTGAATAATCTTTGTTTCTTGTGCGAATTGCATTTTTATGATTCCATAATCTATCTTGCAACCCATGTTTAGTTTGACACATCAAAAATTAAAAGGACACTGAAGTGTATAGATTACATATGTACGCTTACAATTTATAAAGGATCTATTTTAATACATTTTCTTTGTGCAGACATCTACAAATTTAGTTACATTCTCACAATGATTGCAATGTCCACACCCTTGTATTTCTCTATCCAACCATGCTGTTTGTTTCATAGCAGGCAAATAGCTTCTCACAACTTTAACCTTAATCGTGGGAGCCTTTCTGTAGCTCACAAAATATCACAAGGTGTTCAAAAGAGAAAAAACAACTTAAATGGGAAGCGTTGGCTTCAGGAGGGGGCAAGGCCAACAAACAGCTCTGACTTGGGAGTAAATCTCCCCTCAGCTTCCACAATACAACCAAGTAAACAACCAATAAAGCAAGATAATATACTGCAAGGGGGACGAGAGGTGTTGGACAGGCCAACCCCTGACCTCACTCACACTCTCCTCTGGCTTCACTTCAGTGAAGGCTGCAGATGCCCCTGTCTTGCGTGCTGAAATTGCAAATTTACTGGCGAAGGAAGCGATAGAGCCGGTCACTCTAGCCGATATGAGGACAGGGTTTTACAGCACTTACTTCATGGTACCCAAGAAAGGCGGTGGGATACGACAGATCTTGGATCTTCACGTTTTGAACTGGGCCCTTCACAGACTACCGTTCAAGATGCTCACACAGAAGCACATCTTCAGGTGTGTCCGTCCCCAAAATTGGTTTGCAGCGATCGACCAGAAAGATGCATACTTTCATGTTTCGATCCTTCCGCGCCAAAGACCATTTCTGTGGTTCGCGTTCGAAGGGCAAGCTTATCACTACAATGTAGATCAGTTGTGCAAACACAGGGACTAGGTGCTCATGCACCTCAGCCGGTTGGGTCTTCGGGTTAACTAAGAAAAGAGTAAACTCTTTCCGACGCAAAGGATCTCTTTTCTCAGTATGGTCTTTTTCACTTGGATGATGCAATGGCAGCCATAGGACAACGGTGCTAGTGCACTCAAAACACATCAGCTATACATTTGGTGACAACATGTAAAGGTTTATTGTGTTATTATTTTGTTAATTATTGTATGAAAATATATTAACCTCAGTATCTGCAGCTGACAGTTTGGACTCTTCAGTCCATCAGAAAGATACTTCACTCCTGAATCCCACAGGTCATTGTTACTTAGATCCAGCTCTCTCAGGACAGAGTTTGGAGATTGTAAAAGTGATGAAAAGCTCTCACAAGACTGAGCAGTGAGATTGCATATGGAAAATCTGAACAAGAAAAACAAAATGTCATTGCATACAGAATAAGTCTTTGCAAATGTGATTTTTAGTGATCAAGTTTATGCATTAAATGCATAAATAAATAAATGAGAGTGAATCAAACCTCAGTATCTCCAGCTTACAGAATGGACTCTTCAGTCCATCAGAAAGAAGTTTCACTGCAGAATCCTCCAGATCAGTATTACTGCAGTCCAGCTCTCTCAGGACAGAGTTTGAGGATTGTTGAGCTGATGACAAACTTTGACAAGACTGAACAGTGATATTACACCCATATAGCCTGTGTAGAGAAGAAAATATCAAACAATGACATTAATAAGTTTATCAGATGGGGATTCTAAGGTGCATGCTACAGGCAGCAAGTTTTTCTAATCAAGTCTGAAAAACAATGTTAATTGGTGTGGTGATGAATGGATAATGGGCCTCATTTATCAGTCTAAAGCCTTCTACACACTGCAAAATGAATCTAATAAACTTGGGTACGACATGCATGTAAACTGTACGATGATGACACCTATTGACTAAGAGGCTACAATGCACCTTACTATAGAAGAATAAAATGTCATCAGCATGTGCTATTGGTAAACAAAAAGAGCATAATGAATCACACTTTGGCAGTTTTTGTAGTTTTTATGTATGCTTTAAAAAGTGGAAGTGGCAAAAGAGGAAGGAGTAAGAGCTTGAGGTGCAGTTTTAAGTTTTAGTGCCATGTCGCATTGATTTCATGTGGCATTTTAATTGGCTGCTAAGTAAAGTGGGTTGTGGCAGCAGTGTCAGCCTGATCATTCAGCCGATGATCAGGCTGAATTTCTGACACTGCCAGAAAATGATCGTAAGCAAATGATCTTTGGTTGCATCTTTGAACCTCTTGCACTGTAAGACATAGTACCATGAATTAAGAGCCACTATCACAGATATTGCCATGATTGTTTCACGATGCCAATCTTTCGTCTGGGCCAGACGAAAATCGTGCAGTGTGTTTTGGGTTTAACATAGAAACAAGCACAGATCTGAGCACACAAATCAACATAACAGGGTTAACGTTATTCATGAATCATTTATATGCTGCCAACCACATCATATTTATGATTGTACATTGACAAATGTGGAGGCAGAAAATATTTTTTTTAATATCACACCCTTAGAAACACCCCAGTTTAGAAGCATTGCCCTTAGAGTTTACAACAGAAAAATGTAACCCAGCCAAAATGAGAAAGCAAACTCATGAAAGAAAAATTTATTTTACATCAAAAGCCCCCCCGTTAACCTTGTAATTGCAAACAATTACATAATTTTTTATGTATATTAAATAACAGGAAATCTAACAAAACATTTACAAACATTATAAACACTAAGTGTGATCCTGCACCTCGAAACCAGTCATAAGGGTACATTTTTTGAAATTGAGATTTATACATCATAAACGTCATAAAGTATACATCTAAAAGTTAAATAAACTTTTCATTGATGTATGTTTTGTTAGGATAGGGCAATATTTTGAAATAATCTGAAAATCTGGAATCTGAGGGTGCAAAACTGGAATCTGAGGGTGCAGTCTCGGGGTGTTTCAGGGTGTTTGAACAAAGGGGTGTTTGAACAAAGACATCCTCGTTGTTTAGTATGACTGCTCTTTTTTGTCATTTCTTGTTTGTCATTTTTTTTTGTTATTTATCTTGGGGTAAGGGTTAGTTAGGTTTTTGTGTTTGAAATGTTCAACTGCTGTTAGTTTAACTTGAAAAAAAATGTACAACACGGTCTAATATGTAATTTTCCAGTAGGGGGCAGTCACCTAACGCATTCGATTACACGCACAATTACAGTCATGGTCAAAAATATTAGTACCCTTGCAATTCTGTCAGAAAATGCAACACTTCTCTCAGAAAATTGTTCCAATTGCAGATGTTTTGGTATTCACATGCTTATTGTTTTGTTTTTTCACAAAAAAACAGAGAAGAAACGTCCAACTTGATAAAATTTCACACAGAACTCAAAAATGGACATAGGGAGGCACAGGAAGAATTTATCATATTTGAAAAATATTAAGCCAAAAATATATTTTTTAAAGTATATTTATGTGAATATAAATTCTACCAATATTTTAGTCCAAGAAAATGCTTTTTCTTCCCCCAGAAATAATGGAAATATATATTCCATTGTATATGAAGGTTGAAACTAAATATATTTCCTATTTCAAAAATGTATTTCATTGAGTTTCCCTGTTTGCAACATATATTTAGTATATATTTCAAATATATTTTGGCCGGAAAAAAATATATTTTTTTGCCATATGAGGTATTTCGGGTCGGGCTTAATAATGGTCCTTGCACTGCGGTTAAAACGAGTAGTGCTGTTCCCCACTGCTGCGCTTCTACTGTCTGCTTATATTCTTTTTCAATGCTTATTTGAGAAATAAATTAGTTTTATATAAATAAAAACAGGGTTACAATTTGATAGATTAGTTTGAGTCTCAACTACAGATTAATATTTTTTTCTGCAATGGCATGAATGAATACTCACGCATGTCCTGATTTTGCTGAGTTAGATCTAAAAATGTTAAGTTTAATATAGAAATTTAAACTTGACCATATCTCTAAACCTAAACCTAACCTTACCCATGAGTAATCCCTAAAATCAGAGGAAATGATAGATAAATGACACTAATGTACAAGCACCAAACACTAATTGAAAGCCTAAACCTTCACAAAAACTATAAACTGTTTTTGCAAACCTGATTGGTTAATCACAATGTTGTTCCCGGGTCAACAAAGATGTTGATCCAGGAACATGTTGTACTTGGTAAAATCAGGTTCTGCAAATACTCACAGAGCTTTTCTGCAGTTGATCACAGCTGGTATCAGTCTTCCTCTCCCCTCATCTGATGTGTTGTATTTATGGTGTTCAGGTCATCCAGCACCTCCTCTGACATCTGAATCATGTAAGCGATTGTTGAGCAGTGGGTTGGAGAGAGATACATCCCTGAGTTTTTGTCTGATTTTACAAACTCCTGAATCTCTCTGGACAGAGTCTGATCATTCACTTCCAGTAGACAGAGGAACAGATTGATGGCTCTGTCAGCTGAGAAATCATTATTTCCCTGGATTCTGTCTTTAATGTACTTTGTGTTTTCTCTGATGGTCTCTGAGCTGTTCTCTGTGTGTGTCAGTAGATCCTGTAAGAGTCTCTGATTGGACTCTAATGATATACCCAGCAGGAACCGCAGAAACAGATCCAGCTGACCATTCTTACTCTCAATGGCTTTATTAACTGCTGATTTTAGCAGCTCATTCAAAGAGCTTTCCTCAGATCTGTACCTTTCATGTTTGTATCCCAGAAACTGCACTGGCTTCTGTGTTAAATAGCAGTAAAATGCACAGAAAGCAGCGAGAAACTCTTGAAAGCTCAGATGAATGAAGCTGTAGACTTTCCTCTGATGAATCACAGATTCCTCCTTAAAGATCTCAGTGCAAATCCCAGAATACACTGAGGCGTCAGTGACGTCTATGCCGCTCTCAAACAGGTCCTCCTCATAGAACATCACATTGCCCTTCATCAGTTGTTTGAAAGCCACTTCAGCAAGTTTGACAATCACTTCTCTGCTGGACTGCAGGAGTTTCTCTGGATCTCTCTCTTCATACTTCTGATTCCTCATGTTGATCTGAATCAGCAGGAAGTGGATGTACATTTCAGTCAGAGTTTGTGGGATTTCTGCACTCAGATCATCATTCAGGAGCTTCTGAAGCACAATGGATGAGATCCAGCAGAAAACAGGGATGTGGCACATTATGTGGAGGCTTCTTGCTCTTCTGATGTGTGAGATAATTCTGCTGGCTTGATGTTTGTCACTAATTCTCTTTCTGAAATATTCTTCCTTCTGAGGCTCATTGAATCCCTGAATTTCTGTCATACGGTCAATGTATTTGGAGGGGATCTGATTAACTGCTGCTGGTCTGGAGGTGATCCAGATGAGAGCAGAGGGAAGCAGCTCTCCTTTCATGAGGTTTGACATCAACACACCCACTGATGAAATCTCAGTCACATCACAAACTTTCTGATCATCTGAAAAAATCAGTGTGATTCTGCTTTCATCCAGACCATCAAAGATGAACACAACTTTACACTTCTCATAAATCTTTGAGTGCAGATTTTTAAGCTCAGGATGAAAGTCCAGCAGAAGTTTGTGAAGACTGTACTCTTGATCTTGGATCAAGTTCAGCTCTCGAAATGGAAGCACAAACATGAAATCTACATCCTGATTGGCTTTACTCTCAGTCCAGTCCATAATGAACTTCTGCACAGAGACGGTTTTTCCGATCCCAGCGATGCCTTTAGTAAGAACAGTCTTGATCTGGTCTTCTTCCTTACATCCTGGTTCAGGTAAGGCTTTAAAGATGTGATTGCAGTTGATTAGAGTGTGTTGTGAGTGTTTTTTTCTTGGTGTTTTCTCCATCTGTAAAACCTCATGTTCTTCATTCACTCCTTCAATCTCTCCATCTATAATGTAGAGCTGTGTGTAGATCCTGTTCAGGAGGGTTTGAGTCTCGTATAGATTGACTCCCTCAAATAATCTCTCATACTTGTTCTTCATGTTGGTTTTGTGCTGGTCTTTGATTCTTTGTAGTTCACCATCTACTGGTTGGTGAGAATCCTGCTGCAGGGCTCCGGTCTTATCATCTCTATCCACACAGCAGAAACAAGAACAACAACACAATGAATGAGTATGAGCTGAATGACCTTTCAGTAGAGCAACATCTCAGACCTAGACTATTTTAATTAAGAAACTGACAAATCAGATCAGCTGGAACCAGCTTAATTCTGTAAGTGACATTTAGTAAAAATCCTTTGAGTCTGTCCATCTTGGTTTCAACTGTAAAAAAAAATTGTATTCATAACATGATGCACCACAAACAAGCCATTCACCTCAAATTTCTCAAAAAGTGGTTGACCGTTTTTTGTTGGTGTTGTTGTTTTTTTGATGGCTGATGACAGTGATGGATGAATCTGGTTCATATTCAGATGACAGCTCTTTATAATGGAGCAAACACATTTGTGATGAGGTTAAACCAGATAATGTGCCTTCAGCTTTGCAGCCTGCAGCAGTTCAGTAGGCCTATATGTTTGTACTCACAAAGGCTCAGAGGGCACGGCTTCATCACTGAGATCAGGCTGATGATGTGTAGATCCATCACACTGCATAGGCACACAACTGGATACTGGACATGATGCTGTCTGACGCTCCTTTGGGCCGATACTGAGATAAACACATAATGAATTAAGATCACCTCTTTTTATCAGTGATGAATAAGTTATAATCCTGTCTCTTGTCTGCACTTGTTATTGTCTCACCTGGGGTTAAAGGTCACTGATCCAGTAATGAACTTAAGGGGTTCATGCATTGATCTAGCACTCTTCATAGACACGCAGCTGGAGACTTGGCATGATGCTGTCTCACTTTCCTTTGATCTGATACTGAGATAAACACATCATTAATTAAGAAGTTTTCTTTTTTTGACTGATGATTAAGTCACAGTCGTGTCTCTTGTCTGCTTGGTTATCATCTCACCTGGGGTTAAAGGTCACTGGTCCAGTACTGAACTTAAGTGGTTCGTGCATTGATCTAGAACTCTTCATAGACACGCAACTGGGGTCTGGAGATGCTCTCGTTTTCTGGTTATGAACATCATCCTTCTCCCCTCTCTTGTCATAGAGACTCATTTTAGAGTCGGTCTTTTCCTTTGTCTCCATAAAGATTTCTGTTCTGCATTTCTACATACAGTGACATACAAATCAACTGTCATCTTTACAAAAATTTAAACATCTTCAGACATTTTCTTTAGCACAAAAGATTTAGTCTTCACTGGAGTCATTTAGAGAGCTTCAGAATTCGGCAAAACATCCTTGATGCATTAAATGCAAGAAAAAGTGAACAGTATGATCTTGGATCACAACAGGCAACAATTTGCATAGCCTTTTAAAGTTGACTTTATGTAGTGAATTATTTTAACTTAATATGTCAAGCTGTCATGAATTAAAACATAGTTTTGTAACATGTTTATATTTCAGTATAGTAACCAAGAGTAAATTAATTTTGCACTTCATCTCATGTTCATTAAGAGTATGGATGATTGATATGGACCATAAATCATGTATTTTAGCATTTTTAGCCTGAATAGCAATATACAATATATATCTCTGATTTTCAGTGAAGTAGTCTAAATGTTGAGTTTGTTTTCATAAGACACACCATGGCTAAATGAAGCTTGAATAGCATTTTGTGTTAGGGATGAAGTCTTTTGGGGCTGTAATGGTTTTGTGGCCATGTTTTTTTTTTCATTGTTTGTTTGTTTTCCCTGCTCTTACTGCAGTTCTGAGGCACAGCGGTTTAAATTTCTCCAGTCATCTCTTCTGTGAGGAATATTTAATACATTTTACCTCATTGAAAGTTAATGTACATGCAATCAGATATACAGCATTAAAGTATGCTTATTTAGCGTCCTGAGTGCTCTGGGCCCAAACCCAGAGTACTCCCCAAACAAGCAAAGTAAGTGCAGGACAGCAGCTATATATAAGTTATATTAACAATTATATAAGTTATATTAACAAACAAAAATGCAAAAAACATACAAACAAACAAAAAAACACATTAACCATATATATATATTTCTATACTATTGGATTTATAAAACAATTGTAATTTTTTTCATTTATGTTTATATATATATATATATATATATATATATATATATATATATATATATATATTACAATTGTTTTATAAATCCAATAGTACAGAAATATGTAAGTATTAGGGGTGTAACCAAATATCGCGATACACATGATACGTATCGCGAAACTCTCGTGGCGTACCGCGGTACTCTCACGCCCCCTGCTGCCCATTGTTGAGGTTGACGTCACTTGTCTCTAACTAATTTAACCAATTTAAACACATCTTTATTTTATCACATTTTATTAAATTGTATTAGTAATGATGAGCTTTTGTTCTAAATTTTGTTCTTAATATTATATTCTAAAGTTAGTATTTTCCAAGTGCATGTCATGTCATGTGACTTGAGTGAGCGATCACACTCGGTTACTACTGTATACGCAGGATGGCTGCTTCGCATAGTATTGAGATTGCAGATCCCCCAGACACATTTAAGTCGCCTGTGTGGGAACATTTTGGTTTTCCAGTGGAGTACAGGAATGGAATTCGTGTCGTAGACAAAGCGCACACTATCTGTCGTAACTGTTTCACAAAACTTACTTATACGACAGGAAACACTTCTAATATGCAAGCGCATCTCCGGAGACATCACTCCAACATTGATATCAGTGGCACACATAAGAAGCCTCAAAAACAGGAAACCTTTCCCACTGCCTTTAGAATGAAACTACAAGCTAATGCCGACCATGCTCAAACAATCACGAAGGCAATAGGTGTTTTCATGGCGTTAGATATGCGGCCGTTTTCCGTTGTTGAGAACGACGGACTCACACATTTGCTAAGTGTGTTGGAGCCCAGATACCAATTACCGAGCCGACCGCATTTCAGTCAGAATGTGCTGCCTCAACTTTACAGCGAAGTAAGAGCCAAACTAGTGGAAGACCTGAGCAATGCAAAATTCATTGCTTTAACTACCGACGGATGGACCTCCCGTGCAACACAGTCTTTCATGACAATCACAGCACACTACATTACAGACAACTGGGTCACTAAAAATCCCGTTCTGCAGACACGCGCTGTCTATGAAAGCCACACAAGTGATCAAGTCTTAATTGAATATTCCAAACGTCCTTAGAGAGGACAAGCCTGTTTATCTTTCACTAGTCTACACTGCAGTTATTTATTTAATTTTAGTTTACTTAGTTAAGATGGCTGCACTAAAGAGAAGTGTTTTTTTCTGACTAGTCTATATTGGAGGTATTTATTTAATTTTTGTTGTTTACTCAGGTATCCTGACTGTACTAAAAATGTGATGGCAAAGTTAATAAAGAAAAAGTTTAGTTGTTCTGAAGTGAAAAAAAAAGTAGCATTGCTGTTAAGATGACATCAACCCTAACCTCACAGCAAACAGAAACCGAACCGAACCGAACCGTGGCTCCAAAACCATGAACCGAACTGAATCGTGCCTTTGGTGTATCGTTACACCCCTAGTATGTATGTATATATATATATATATATATATATATATATATATATATATAATAGAAGGGGAGGTTTACAGAATAAAGAAGCTAAATTTCTCAAGATAGGTCCACACGTGGCTTCAAATCTTTTTCCATTTGGAACAAGCATCTCATTCAACCATCTCTGAAAACAAGGGGCTTGTGGAGATTTCCAATTGAGTAGTATCACTTTTTTGGCTGCATCATGCCAACCATTAGAACCTGTTGATGATTATGGGGGAGAGCATCCATCACATCAGAATAGTTAAAAATAGCCAGACTGTGGTCAGATTTGAATATTAATTTTATAAGCACTAGAAAACAACTTGAAAATGTTAGACCAAAAAACATACAGAATAGGACAAGACCAAAATAAATGCCAGTGTCCCCTCTGCCCTGTTGCATCTGTCACATTGAGAAGATATAGAGGGAAATATTTTATTTAATCTAGTTTTGGAATAATGAAGGTGATGTATAACTTTAAACCAGATTAATTTATATCTCGAATTCTTTATTCTCAACAAGGCTTCTTCCCAAGTCTCATCAGCCACTTCATAGTTCAATTTAGTAGACCAGACTGCTTTGAGGTGCTTAGTACATACCGATGTTGCAAAAGCACGAATAAAGCAAGATACCAAGTGTCTGGTTTCAAATAAGGTTTATCCCCCAACTCAAAATTTTTCTGTTTAAGTTTGAGGAGAGGGTTACTTATTTGTCTACTCAAGATAGAATTATACTCACACTTTAATTTTTACAGTTTATTGTAATAAGAATTTGAAAGTGACACTCTATATGCTTCATATACTGGTAGTGTTTCCTCTACTTCCCGAAGGCGACTATTCAAAGCATGTTTTTTGGATGAGTCAAATGATATGATCCTGCATTACAGTTTTAAAAGTATCCCATAGGATTGAATCTGAAACCTCTACATTGTCGTTAGTTGTAAAAAACTCATCCATTTTTCCAGTTAAATATGATATAAAAGTTGAATCTTGGATTAACACTGGGTTGAAATGCCAGTAATTAGTAACAGTAATTTCACTTTGACAAAATATTTTTAAGTTGGCGCGTGACTGGGCTATGATCCGATATTAATATATTATGATATTTAGTATTATTAATGTTAGAAATCAATTCAGACGTTACCAAAAAACAATAAATTCTAGTGTATGATTTGTGAACATGAGAGTAAAATGAGTAAACTTTATCTGTTGGATGTTGAAGTCTCCAAATATCAACCAAATTTCTAGATTTGATTAAATTGTGAAGTGTTTGTGTTGAAATAACAGTGGCTGGTGGTTTTGAGGAAAGTCTGTCCATATACGGATCAAGTAACAATTAAAATCTCCACCTATTATAAGGTTTGTAGAATTTGCATTTGGAATTACATTAAAGATTTAGCAAAAAAAAAATCTGAATCATCAAAATTTGGGCCATATATATTAAGCAGAACTAATATGTCCAGAGACCATTATATATATTCCCTGAGGATCAGCAACCATTGATGTAAGTCGAAAAAGAACATTCTTACAAAAAAGAATAGCAATACCTCTAGCATTGGCATTGAATTGGGCCTGGTAAACCTGAGATATCCAGTTGGTCCTCAGTCTACATTGATGGGTTACACTAAGGTGAGTTTCTTGAAGAAATATTATATCAGCCTTGAGTGATTTCAAATGTGCAAACACCCTATATTTAATTACATGACCAATCCCTCTTACATTCCAAGAAGCCAATGTAATAACTTCCCCATTAATATTAGTCATCAATCTCTGGAACAATTAAAGATGAAAAAAAAAAACCCACTGAAATAGGGCACTCCAGGAAAATAAATAAATAAATAAACACACAACATCGACATGTAAAACTCTTTCGGGCTTAGAACAAAGTCAACCCACCCCCTCCCACATCTGGCTTCCCCAAACTGAAGCACTTCGTCCCCTCTTCGACCTGAGAACACTACTCGCATGCAAACAATAATAGGATCCAACTGCAGTCTCTCCGATATTGGCGGATAAATTCCGCTTTCAGAACTGTCATGTCCGTAACATTGATTTTTTCTTCAGAAACAAAAAAGGTATATAGCCTATATGTTTTGTTAATTGCCAACCTTTCTCCATTCGGCAGATATTGTTGCTTTTATACTCATACTTTTCTCAGGGTTTTAGAGAAAAATATAAATAGATTGTACAAGTTATTGGTAATGAATACATTCTATGAGAATTATATGAGGTTTTGACTGCAAATGTCACGTCCATAACGCTGAAACTGCGTCATGCTAATCTTTTTTTGTACAAAGTTGTGATGGTAGTTTTTGAAACACTGCAATATTTTTTTAAACTGTTTTTTGTGAATGTTCATTAAATAGTAATATAAATATGTGCTCCACATTTTCATTGTTTGATTGTAATGTTTCATTTAATGTATTTATTTATATTTAGAGATATAAAATATATTGGGCAGAACTGAGTTAAGTGTATTGGTCCGGTCCTCTGCAACTGGTCCTCAGTTTATCCTGTGGTCCCTTGGGAAAATTAATTGCCCACCCCTGCTTTAGACAGAAATGCATCTATATTAGCTACATAATGAAAGTTTTTAATTTAGTAGTAATTTAAAGCTTTCTACATATGCATTTATCATGTCTGTGATGCATGTCTTTGCTGAGATTCGGTTCATTTTTTTAGACGACGGAAAACGCATCATGTTAGGATTTTTTGTTCTTCATTATTATTAAAAGCACAACGTTTTATTGATATTGTGAGAGCATACATATAAAAGAAGACCCTTTACAGTTCCAGATGATGCATTACTCTTACATTTATGAGCTTGCACCCAAGCTTCAGCTCTGGTAGTGCCGTAGGGAAACGCAAGCAATATTTTTTGTTGTTGCACCGAGGATACCAGCACTTAAGTCGAGGTATGTCTCTGAATGGCACTGACAGAAAAATCTGTACTTGCTTATGCATAATACAGCAGATATTTTTTATGCATACAGTTATTAGGTTAGTTAGGTTGAACAAGCTCTTTCTCATGAATAAATGCAGAAAAGTGTTTAGAAATTAGTGACTTAGGAATGGCCCTTTCCCGTCCCTGCAGCCTATCTATAACACATGCTGAGGGTTGCTCTACCTAATATCTTGTGATGTAACCTCAGCTTTGCTTTTTAACCCGGATGGACGAAATATGAAAAAAATAACCAATTTCCACTTTATGTTAACATTTATGAGTGCTATTAGTGTTTTCACTGAAATGTAGTCTGTACAAATCTGTTAACATCTCAGAAAATGTGTTCTGGAGTTTCATGGCCCTTTAAGCTCAAAGAGGATGGCATGCATTCTTATTCAGAGTGTGTGACTGCAAACCTCCTTGGTGGTTTAAGTGAGACACCACTGCAATATTGTCTGTCCTGACAATAACATGACAGCCTGTCAGGGCTGGAAGGAAGTGCTCTAGGGCTAGAAAGATGTCATGTAACTCTAGGCAGTTTATGTGCCATAAGAGAAACTTGTCCACTGGGACACTGTAGGCCGGTCTGCTCTTGAAAAACATGCCACAACCAGTCAGCGAGGCGTCTGTACTGACAACCTGGTGATGACAGACAGTGCCCATCCTGACACCTTGCAACAGAAAGAGAGGGCCTTTCCACTTCCAGAGAGCACAAAGATTACTCTGATTAAACAGAGAGGCAGCCAGGAAGGACAAATTCCCTTGAGTTTCATCCACCACAGTCAAGGCCTTATATAGATCAGTCCCAAAGGCAGCACAGGAGAGGCTGCTGCCATGAGACCCAGAAGTCCTTGGCAGAAGTCCACCGTGACATGAAGGCAGAGCTTAAAGTGAGCCTGGAGACTGGAAGCTCTTGCAGGAGCCAAACGGGCCTGCATCGAGAGAGAATCAAGCTGGACACCAAAGAAAGTGGTCTGCTAAGAAGAAACTAAGTTGCTTTTCTGAGCATTCAGCCTAAGACCAAGAGACTGAAGGTGGTGGAGAAGGACGTCCCTGTAACAAACTCTTTGAAAAAGCTGTGGTTTATGTCCAAAGGAGTAATCTCCTTTATCACCCTCTCTACAAGGAAACCTCAATTCCTGCTGTAGAATAGAAATCTCTAAGGTAGAACTAAAGAGTGTACCCACACTGGATTGGACTAGGAACCCAATGCAACACACCTGGCATACTCCTCCACACTGCCAGGAAGCAAGACAGGGGTTGTAAAATGTGATGTGGAGGTGTGGTCTGGCACAAGAGCTGGAGCTCCCAATGAGGGGAGAAAGACTGATGTATCTTGCATTGTGTGTGCATCTTAGGGGATGCACACACAATGCATCCCCTATGCATCCCCTAAGATGCACACACAATGAAGTTCAAGAATGGCCCAGCGAAGCTGAAGCAGCAGCGGGTTTCTCCGACAGGGGGAAGAATTGACTCATCAGTCCTCCTAGAGACCTCATCCAGAGTATAGAATTGTCTCTGGGTATGATGGTAGGAGTGGAACGTTTGCAAGCCCTCCTAAGCACAAACTGTGCAAGGGCAGAACCGGCACAAAATTTGTCAATAACTGAGCTGGCCGCTTCTCCAAAACAAGCCTGATTGGGAGATATGGGCGTCTAGTAGGAAGTAAATCTCTGTGAACCTCATAGCATGCAACCCCTGCAAACATGTCCCTATGGGGCCCATGCTGGCTTTTTGCAGGCACAGTAGGCTAGGGCCACAACAAACATAAACAGGCCCAGTGAGGGCTTGCCCAGGCGGGGCCCACAGCCTTCGGCTCACCCCGGGCTCTCTGTGAACAGCCCACACTACCAGACTGTCCACATTAATCTCATAATGGCTCAGTCTGTTCAGTCCCAGAGCAACTTTTGTAACTTTGGCCCCATGCAGGTTTTGTGTAGGCAGCCCTGTAATGCAACTAGGAGAATACTAACAACATTGACTGGCCGTTCATTATCCACTCTATAGAACTGGAATGGCTGAAACCAATAGAGACCTTTTTAGAACCTGTTGTTTCATATAGGTCAGGGATCCTCAAATCTGGCTCACTGAGAGTGAGATAAAGGTGTGGTTGTGGAATTCAAGAGACAAAGCAGGTGCGTGAAAGGAGCGTTACCACTGTCTGCTAACCACTGACTAGTTGAGAGACCTCAGAGGAAGAGTGAGCTTTGCCAATAAATACTTTAGAACACCAAATCATATTTTCAGCAGTAGTTGAATAATTTGTTATTTTTATTTTTGTGTTAATTTATTTTATATATTCAAAAAGATCATTTGCAGTCATTTTCAGTGTTAAGTTAGCAGTATTAACCTGAATTGAATGTTTTCTATTTTGTATTTAATAGATCTATTGATTTGAAACCCCTTTGACTACTGTACTACTGTATTTTTGACAATATAGACATTGGTTATGTGGTGACTGCATCTATTTCAGATGAATAATAAATGTTTTTCCTCAAAAAAAAATTGAGTTACAGTAGCTGAAAAGTATTTGGAGTGAAAGATTTATTGATGTAGATTCAGTAACAGACATTAGTGTACATTTCATCAAGCCATCTGGTCGAATACATGTAGACCCTTCACAGACACTAAGAACAAAACTAGCTGGACCACAGGTAAGCTGTGCTGGCGGGGTTATTGAATGAGTCTGTTATAAGGTTTAACATATAGACACATCAAAACTGTCTGCAGATGCATGAAGCTGAGTGAAAGCTGACCAATGTTGAGTAACCAATGAGAATGACACATACATGAAAGCAACTAATGAAAGATGAAACACTCACCTGAAATTATATTTGTGGATCTTGCTACTTCCTGCTCTGGACTGTTGTGTTGAACAGCAGCTCTGAAATTACTTTCACTTTAAAACAAGTTAAACTGGTTTTCAGATTGAGACATGAATCATAAGAAACAGTCAGACACGTCAACACACACACACACACACACACACGTCTGGTTTATTATCCTTGTGGGGACTCTCCATAGGTGCAATGGTTTTTATACTGTCCACACTGTATTTTCTATCCTCTTACCCTTACCCTACCTCTAAACGTAACCCTCACAGAAAACTTTCTGCATTTTTACATTGTCAAAAAAAAAACCTCATTCTGTATGCTTTATGAGCTTGTTGTCCCATGGGGACCTCAATTTAGGTAACCCGAGTCCCCATGAGTCTGTGTATTCAGGTTTAGGTCCCCACCAGGACATAAAAACAAGACCACACATTACACACACAGTGTTGGGAAGGTTACTGTGGGAATGTAATAGGTTACAGATTACAAGTTGATTACTTTTTGATTATTTTTCTAAATTTCTAATATTTTCAGCTGTTATTCATTTTGAAACATTTAAACCAGGCACAGTTAACCTTACAGTAGCACTCAACACAGATGGACAACATCAGTCAACTGCTCCTTCCCCTGCAATGAGAGGTGCAAAAAGTGACTGTCAAGGTGAGGAATAATTATTTATTATTTTATTTTTGTCATAATAAACTCTTTAATTTGCATAACATATCATTTGACAACAACATCTTTCTCGCACCTGTAAAAGGCGTCTGGTTTGGGTTTTAAAATTGTCTGAAACTATCAAAAATGTTACTTTTTATGTTCAGGTATGTTCATATGTTTTCTATTTAGTACTGACACCAGTTTTCATGTATTAATATGTCTCCTACGTGAATATTCTGTAATAAATACAATACAAATATATATATATATATATCCCACTTTCTTCTTTCAGTAAGGGGCACTGTGTAAAAGAGAACACTGATATGCTACACTTCTCTTTATCAGAAACATCAATAATTTTATTTTCAAACTCTGTTAAACTTAACATAACCATATAATATAGTAATATATAGTAATATAAAAAAATAAGTTTTGGTTAAACTGTTTGACAACTGGGGTGTTATAAATGTATGGTTATTCAAAATATTTCAAAATATTTACTGTGTTAAAATATTAATGTTATTTTCTTGCTTTAAAATGTTTCCAAGGTGCATGTAGTGAAGTGAGCAGGTTGTTTGCCCCATATGCACGTTCACCAGTGGGATTACGGAAGAGGTCATGCAGTTCAGCTCTGCCAGCAAAGAAATCGAAGACCATAACATATGTCCATGTCACACCCCTGTGGACTGTTTTGCTGGTTTCGCCCTCCTGTGCCCTTATTTGGTCTTTCCTGTTCTGTTTCTTGTTAAGTCATCAATGGTTAATTACCCACACCTGTCTGTGTCTTGTTAGCTACCCTTTTTAAGTTTGTTTCAGTTCCTTTGTCCCTGTCTGATCTTAATGTTATGTTGGAGTGTGTTCCCCTGCTGTTCCTGTCTCTACCCTTGTTGGATTTTTATCATTAAAACCCTGTTTGTTATATTTCCTTGTCCTCGGCTTCTTCCTACGTCTCCTCTCTACACTCATCCTGACAGAAGATCGGACCCAATACAACATGATGGCTGAGGAAGCTCTGTGGGGTTGAAGAAGTTGAAGAAATAAGGGAGGATTACATGTCTCGTCGTCCGGCCCCCTCTGGAACACGCCGCGTCGTGTCATCTCACGCCACACCGGGAACCTTCACATACCGCAATGGCTCGGACCACCTGTCCCGCCCCAAACAACCCCACGTCATCCAAGGCTCCATCTGCCTCCTCAGCCTGGAACAGCCGGCTGCAGCCCCGTGCTCAGGTCTGCTGGCCGCCGCTCCGCTCTCTAGGCCGCCGGCCTCTCATGTGGCAAGCCAAATATATATAAAGAACTTAATGGACCTGGTGCTCCCCATGGGGTTTGATGCCCCATCCTCTCTCCTTCTCCTACGTCTCCGCTGGTCCTGTCCAGCCCTCCTGAGCGGCGCCCAGAGCCCGCTCCTCCTGTGCGCCGTCCAGAGCCCGCTCCTCCTGAGCGCCGTCCAGAGCCTTGGAGTAAAATAAACTGCATAGATGAAGCATGAACAAGCATGAACAATGTATATTAAGATTTTCCATGTCTAACTTCTTTTCTTATACTTTGAAAAGTTTTCAGAGGGAAAACAGGACAAGGGCCACAAATAGCTTGTTTGTACTACCAAGAAAAAATCTGTTGCTGAAATGCAGAAACATGTCAACCAATGTGAAATGTAATATGTGTAAAAATTTTTAACTAAACAATGGAATGTTAAAACATATTGAAAGTGTAAAAAGATGGTTTAACCCTTTCACGCGTACGATCACACCGGTGTTATCATTCTTGGCTGGTCACATGACAGGAAGCAGGAACTATATAAAGAGCAGCATGTCAAACAATTGGAATCAGTCACAACACTTACCTGGATTGAGGAGTTGCTGTTTTTAGAGCTCACCTTTCCAGACACCATCTACAACTTTGGAATACACTTTCTGTGGATTGTATATACACTGGTGGACACTCACATTGGACTTATCAACACACAGGGATTCTTGGACTGTTTTAGGGTATGGACAAATGAACTGTCTTCTTTTAACAGACTGAGTTTACCTGGTTTTATCGTGTTGTTTTAAAGTCATTTTATGTGAAAATTGTAAATACACCATTTCTATTTAAACAAATTTACTTTTGTGTCTCATTCTTTTAACCACTAGCCATCTCTCACAGTTAAATCTGACCCCATTTTAAACTTTGTAACCCAGTCTTTTAGGCTGATTGTTACAAGTGATACATGTGTCATACAGCGCTATTGTGGCTGCGTTGTGTCACGTGACAAACACAACACCATGGAAACAATAAGGCTATACGTTCTAAATAACGGTCGCCTAAAAAAACTCACTCTGGGGGCTCAGCTAGAATATTTTAAACTCACGTGTGAAAGGGTTAAATGGATGAGTTGTACTATACCTTGGATTACATGTATTGTCATTTTCTTTTTTTATGTTTTTTTTATGTTTTTTTTTTAAACAAAGCAGCAAAATGTTACTGAGGGCTCCAGGCAGGAATCAAGTAATATTGGTAACACACAGGATATTAATAGAGGCAACATTAGCAATAAAATTTCCCATAATAGCAGCAGTGGGGAGTTTCCCAGAAGCAGCAGACAGCAAATCTCCAGAAGCAGCAGAGAGGATTTTGCTAGAAACAGCAGTGAGAAATTCCCCAGCAGCAGACAGCAAATCTCCAGAAGCAGCAGCAGACAGGAAATTGATCAAAGTAGAGAAGGAAGGGACCGTGAAAATGAAGGTGATTTAGGTGATGTTTCATGCAATCTGAACAACAATAAGCTTCTTTTTTCAGACGGAGCAGAGACCCATGACAGAGACTGGGACCTGGGGAAAACAGAAACAGAAGAGACAGACAGAGCAACAAGGCTGAGGACGTGACGAGACTCTGGGAGATCAGACGAGATGTGACTTGACTCTGGATAAACAGCTGAGAAGGGGCTTGACTCAGGTCAACCAGCTGAGACATGACGGCTCTGACCTGACTTGAATCAGGAAACACAGCTGTGACCTTGCATGACTGGAGGGTAGCAGCAGTGACATGACGGAGCGTTGCTGTCGCTGTCATTTTGTGAACAGGCTCCGCTGTTGCCACCATTATGTCAGCACGCAATCACATGTCAGTAGCAATCACAAAACCAGAAATTCCCGGAGCTTGCGGTTGACTAAACTTTGTGTCCGCCATTACCGCGTTGTCACGCCTTTAAGGGCTAAAGCCCTAATAATCCTTAGGGGATCAATTGGGCCTTCTCCCCTTGGGCTCGGGGGCACAAAACCAAAAGATACCTATGTAATTGCAAAATATGATAATTGCCTATTAGGCCACATATTAGAAAAGTATTAGTACAATATCCAGTGTTATGAAAACTACATAGAATAAATACCTATAGAGTATTAATGACAACATTTTACAGTAATAAGTAGTAGTTGTGTGCTACATAAACCTTAATAAAGCTTAGCTTGGAATGAATGCCTAGCATGAATGCAAATTCCTATGATAAACCTCTAGGATTTTGGAGCACCAACTTGTATAGGTGCTTAATAGTAGGTCAACATAACTACAATGTGTTCTTTAATTGATTACCTGTCTTATTCTGCTCTCTAGCGGCTCGCATCGAAATAACTACAAACCTTAACACACTGATACTTATGTCAAAATAACGACTTAATATCTCTAAATAACGAGTTCCCCTTCAGGAACTCAAGCTGCGTCCGAAAACACTAGGGGAACGTCTTTGGCGGAACCAAGCTCTGAACACATGTGTAATCTGACCAATCAAAGGGTGAAACGTCACAGGCGGATGACGTCATCGACCAGGAAGCATAAAAGCACGTGCAACGGAGCCAGCATTAGCTTCTGTCTTTCAGCGGAGCACTCTATGTTTGTCTTGTCACCCTGTTTTGCAGTGCAAGTTTTAGCACAGCTTTATTTTGAGGGTGATGTCTAAAAGCAAGGGAAAGTCAGAAAAGAGTGACGAGAGCGGATCACGCTACAAGCTGTGTTCCTCCCTGCAAATGTTACATCACTAGCGGGGATACACACAGCATGTGCGTGGTCCGCTTGGGAGTGGAGCACGCTGCGTCAGCCCTCGAGGGGGCTGACTGTCCGCATTGCGAGCTCTTTCCTTTGCGGATGCTCCACTCCGGGAAGGCTCTCTTCGAGGAGGAAGCCTTCACCAGCATTCCCCAGGGTGTTGGCTCCATATCTGGCAAGGTGGCGCAGTTGCTGCACTCCTGGGGTTTGCAGCTGAATTTATGGAGGGAATGGAGACGGGAGACCCCCTATCTCCTTCCTCACCCAAAAGAGCCGTGGCCCGTACTGTGGGATCGGAAGCCCGCTCTGCAGCTACTTCCCCCCAATGGGACGGGCTCTTCCCTCCATCGGTTGTCCTCTGAGGAGGGCACTTGGAGAGCGCGGGTAAGGAGCCACTCTCTCAATCACTGCAATACGAGGAGCTGTTGGAGGTGGTTACCTGTGCGGTGCCTAAACTAAACATCGACTGGCCCGCCGAGGAAAAAGCTGCTCCTCAGAAAAGCAAGCTGGATGAACGCTTTCTGCAGAGTAAGTCTCCATCTCCATGTAGGAGCCTTCCTTTCTTCCCTGACCTCCACTCTGAAATCTCAAGGTTGTGAGCAAGACCCTTTTCAGCTTGTTTGTTCATCGCCGCCTCGGATTACTATGGCAACGTGGCGGGGCTGGACGAGCGGGCTTACAAGACGATGCCCCAGCTAGAGCAGACACTAGCTAACTATCTGTCCCCCGGCATGGCATTGTCTTTGAAGGCTCCTACCTTACCCTCCAAGCCGCTTTGCACTGCATCAGCGCTGGTGGGTAAGGGCTACATGGCGGCAGGTCAGACTGGAGCATGTTTACACGCAATGTCGGTGCTCCAAGCTTATCAAGCTGACCTGCTAAAGGACATAGATGAGGGCGAGAAGGTTGACCTGTCAGAACTTCGCAGGACCGCTGACTTAGCTCTCCGCGCCACCAAGGAGACCGCCCGTGCTGTTGGGTGGTCAATGGCAGCCATGGTGGTTGCAGAGAGGCATTAATGGCTGACCCTGTCTGATATGAAAAAGAACCCCTGCTTGAGCCTTCTGGCCTGTTTGGCGACGCAGTAGACTCTGTCGTCAGCAGGTACCAGGAGGCACGCAAGCAAGCGCGGGCGTTCCAGCAGTTCCTGCCTCACTGCTCTCTAGTTCCTGCGGATGCTGGGCGTGAGCAGTCACAGCCGTGTACTAGCTCCTGTACCGCGAAGTACAAAAGAAGAAGAGAATTTGAAGAGAGATTAGAATAGAAGAGATTTCGGTTCGGTTCCTCACCATCAAGACTGCTTTGTTGCTAGCACTAACCTCCCTCAAGCGGGTTGGGGACCTGCAGGCCCTTCTTATCTGGACTTTGCTCCTGGTATGACCAAAGCCTTTCTTTATCCTAGAGCGGGGTATGTTTCTAAGGTCCCTACTGCTACACCACATCCGGTTGTACTTCAGGCTTTCTGTTCTTTTCTTTGTTCTCCTTCTGTTCTCCTCCCTCCTCCCTCTGTTCTCCCCCAGGAACCTGACCAGCAGTAGCATAATTTGTATGTGTCCTGTACGTGCACTAGACGCCTATATCCACAGAGCTGCCCTGTGGCGTAAGTCGGACCAGTTGTTTGTGTGTTCCCACGTATCGACGTGGACACGAAAGGTTCAGTAGACTTCTTGCTCTAAATGAATGGTTATTGACATGGTGTAATGAACAGAAACTGCTCTTTGTTAATAATTGGAATCTTTTGTGGGAACGTCCTAGGCTTTTCCGTGCTGATGGCCTGCACCCCAGCAGAGTCGGTGCGGAACTGCTGTCGGACAACATCTCCAGGACGCTACGCTCCATTTGACTAGTAAGTACATTCGCAATTGATTGCTATGATGGCTTTTGTTCTGAACGCTTAAATGATAGTACTTTCACTGTCCAATCTATAAAGACTGTGTCTGTTCCTCGAATAATGAGGTCAAAACATAAATTTAACGCAGGATCTAGAAAAAAGCAAAATAAATGCACAGAAACCATTTTTAAAGCTTGGGCTCCTAAACATTAGATCACTTGCACCCAAAGCAGTTATTGTGAATGAAATGATCACAGATAATAGTTTTGATGTACTCTGCTTAACCGAAACCTGGCTGAAACCTAATGATTATATTGGCCTAAACGGGTCTACTCCACCAAACTACTATTATAAGCATGAGCCCCGTCAGAGTGGTCGTGGCGGTGGTGTTGCAACAATATATAGTGATACTCTCAGTGTTACTCAGAAAACAGGACACAGGTTTAATTCATTTGAAATACTTTTGCTCAATGTTACTATGTCAGATATGCAAAAAAAACTCTACTATCTCTTGTTTTAGCTACTGTGTATAGACCTCCAGGGCCTTATACAGATTTCCTAAAAGAATTTGCAGAATTCCTTTCAGAACTATTGGTTAATTTTGATAAAGCGCTAATTGTCGGAGATTTTAACATTCACGTTGACAATACAAATGATGCGTTAGGACTTGCATTTACTGACCTATTAAACTCTTTTGGAGTCAAGCAAAATGTCACCGGGCCCACTCATCTTTTTAATCATACGCTAGATTTAATTATATCGCATGGATTTGATCTTACCGATTTAGATATTGTACCTCAAAGTGATGATGTTTCTGACCATTTCCTTGTATTGTGCATGCTGCGTATTATTGATATTAACTATATGGCTCCGCGTTATCGTCTGGGCAGAACTATTGTTTCAGCCACCATAGATAGATTTACAAATAACCTGCCTGATTTATCTCAACTGCTCTGTGTACCCCTCAATACACAGGATCTAGACAAAATGACTAGCAACATGGGCAGCATCTTCTCCAATACGTTAGAAGCTGTTGCCCCCATCAAATTGAAAAAAGTTAGAGAAAAACGTACTGCGCCATGGTACAACAGTAATACCCATTCTCTCAAGAAAGAAACTCGTAATCTTGAGCGCAAATGGAGAAAAACTAACTTGGAAGTTTTTAGAATTGCATGGAAAAACAGTATGTCCAGATATCGACAGGCTTTAAAAGCTGCTAGGGCTGAACATATACACAAACTCATAGAAAATAGCCAAAACAATCCAAGATTTTTATTCAGCACAGTGGCTAGATTAACAAATAACCAGACGCCAACGGATCTAAATATTCCTTTAGAGTTTAATAGTAATGACTTTATGAATTTCTTCACTGATAAAATAGATAACATCAGAAATACAATAATTAATGTAGACTCTACTGCATCTAATGTGTCAACTTGCGTCACACCCAAAGAAAAACTGCAGTACAGAGTTAAATAAACTCATCACTGTGTCTAAACCAACAACATGCCTATTAGATCCATTACCCACTAAATTACTGAAAGAATTGTTACCTGTCGCAGAAGAACCGCTTCTCAATATTATTAACTCATCGTTATCTTTAGGTCACGTCCCTAAACCATTCAAGCTGGTGGTTATTAAGCCTCTTATTAAGAAACCACAACTAGACCCTAGTGAATTGGCAAATTATAGACCCATTTCTAATCTTCCGTTTATGTCTAAAATTTTAGAGAAAGTTGTATCTGCTCAATTGTGCTCATTCTTGCAAAAAAATTATATCTACGAAGAATTTCAATCAGGTTTTAGGCCCCATCATAGCACAGAAACCGCACTTGTTAAAATCACTAATGACTTGCTTCTTGCGTCAGACCAAGGCTGCATCTCATTGCTAGTTTTACTTGATCTTAGTGCTGCGTTTGACACTATAGATCATGACATACTAATAGATCGACTACAAAACAACGCAGGTATTCAAGGGCAGGCTTTAAGATGGTTTAGATCCTACCTGTCCGATCGCTACCACTTTGTTTATTTAAATGGGGAGTCATCTCAGGTATCACCAGTAAAGTATGGAGTGCCACAAGGATCTGTTCTAGGTCCCCTACTATTTTCAATATACATGCTGCCCCTTGGTAACATTATTAAAAAACACGGGATTAGTTTCCATTGTTATGCTGATGATACTCAACTGTATATCTCAACAAGACCAGATGAAACTTCTAAATTATTGAAGTTAACAGAGTGTGTTAAAACTGTAAAAGATTGGATGACCAATAATTTTCAGCTATTAAATTCAGATAAGACAGAGATATTACTTATTGGACCAAAAAACAATACACAGAATCTCTTGACTTACAATCTACAACTAGACGGATGTACCGTTACTTCCACTACAGTCAAAAGTCTGGGTGTTATATTAGACGGCAACTTATCTTTTGAAAATCATATTTCTCATGTTACAAAAACAGCATTCTTCCATCTTAGAAACATTGCCAAGCTACGAAACATGTTACCTGTTTCTGACACAGAAAAGCTAGTTCATGCATTCATGACCTCAAGACTGGACTATTGTAATGCACTACTAGGTGGTTGTCCTGGATCTTCAATAAACAAGCTACAGTCCAAAATGCAGTTGCTAGAGTCCTTACCAGGTCAAGAAAATATGATCATATTACCCCAATCTTAAAGTCCCTGCACTGGCTACCTTTCAGGTTCTGTATCACTTACAAAATAGTACTTCTTACCTATAAGGCACTTAACAGTTTAGCTCCTGCGTACCTAACTAGTCTTCTACCACGCTACAATCTATCACGCTCACCAAGGTCGCAAAACTCTGGACTGTTGGTAGTACCTAGGATAGCAAAGTCCACTAAAGGAAGTAGAGCTTTTTCGCATTTGGCTCCCAAACTCTGCCTTCCAGATAATGTTCGGGGTTCAGACACACTCTCTCCATTTAAATCTAGATTAAAGCCAGGCATTCAAATAATGCATCTCATAAACTTTTTCCTGCAGTTATATCTGATCAAATGTTCATTATTAATCTTCCAGCTCTGGTTGAACAAATCTTTCTTTGTTTGGTTGAACAGCAGCTACGCTAATTATGTTCCTATTTGTTCTCTGTTTCTGCCATGGGATTAACATCCCATCGCTATACAAATAAATTTGAATTGAATTGAATTGAACTTGAATTAACTTCTTTTTCGTAAGGGTCTGCCTGTTATATCTTGTGTTTTATTGACAAATGATTGGTTTAGGGGCAGGGGTTGGGTTATGTGCTTTTAAATGTGTAAATAATGTAATGTAAATAAAACTGTTGTGACTGTTTACATTGAAAAAAAAAATCACACCCAAACCATTATACAACAATGGCAATAATATTCCCCAATATATAATTTAATAATGATGATAAAATTTCTAGTGACTTTTGCGTCAGCATTATGACGCCAAGGGTTTCTTATTTAAAGCAATGAAGGACCCTGTACATCAAAAAATTATGCTAAAGGGGTACCCTGTGCATCAAAAAGTGACGTCATGTAGACAATCTACATTTACATTTAGTAATTTCGCTTTTATCCAAAGTTACAAAGTGACTTAATAAATAGACAAGTGACAAATAAAGACAATAGGAACAATCAAACCAACAAAAGAGAAATAGTATGTAAGTGTTGTGACAAGTCCCGGTTAGTCTCATGCAGTACATGTAGCAAGGTTTTTGTTTTTTTCTGATTATATAAATATGTAACGGGACTCCAGGGAAGCGTGTAAGATCCAGATGCGAGGTTTATTAAACAGATCGTAGTCAAGACTGGCAGGGTCGATCTCCAAACAAACAATGAAACATAGGCAAGACAAAAGCGAAATCCAAATAAACAGGCAGAGTCCAAATACCGGTGAGCAATCCAAAAGTGACAAATAAACAAGGCAATGGCAAAAACTATGGCAATGAAACAGAACAAAACAATGGCAAAAACAAGGCAAAACTATGAAAAGCCGTGGAAAATAACAAAAACAAGGCAATGAAATCAGAGAAAACGCTTAGTAGAGTCTGCACAGCAAAACAATACTTTGCAGAGGCCTGTTTGGTTTAGGCCTCCTTATATGGCCACCAAACAGGAAGTAACCAATGAAGCAGCAGAGGGAGCGGTAACAGTCAGTCCATGATAAATAATCCTTGGCTACTGATTTATTTATTTTTATCTCTCTTTTTTCTTATGCATTTCCCTTTTGTTTTTTTATTTTTCCATTTGTTCTCCTCAATGCTGAAACATTGGCTCATCTCCAATCATTTGTCCACCTAACCCAAGGAAAACAGTTTGTGGTTTCTGAGTAATTGCTGAGAATGTAGTCTACTGTGCTCTAGTGGCAATTACTCCACCTCACAACTATGCCCTAATGCTACTTTCTGGGATCAGTGCAGCCAGTCTGCTGATTTGCTAAGGAGGGTTTGGTGATTGTCCTGCTGAGCAAAATCCCAGTAGGGAAGAGATTGATCACTCAAGTAGACCAAAACAGTTCATCTCAAACCTGCAAGAGGTTGGCGAGATGTGAATTTTCATCCAGCAGCAAAAACAGCAAAATCAGGGAGAGGGGACAAACAATCATGGGCTGTCAGATAGCAGAGGCCTTTGTTGTGTCACGTGAAGTGATTGTTTTTGGTCAGCTTTAAGCTGATTAAGTATAAAGCTTCAGCAACGACATATTGTTTAAAAAGCTCAAGGCAACTGTTCGAAGACAGTCTACAAACATTTTGCCTTATATTAATTTAAAACATTGCACATCCCAGACCAAACTCACCATGTACATTTAAGCAGAAAAACAGAGAAATAGAAATAGTGTTTAAATAGTCTGAGATTTTTGTTTTGTTTTTGTTATAAAATATGCATAGAATTTAGTTATTCATTGTCTGTTTTAGTAGGTTCCCTTACCAAAAAGAACTACAAGTTTGATTTATTAAGTATACTAAAGTAAAGTTCAAGTATATTTTTAAGTATACTATATGTAGTAAGAATACAAATATCAGTGTACTAGTAGTATACGTGTAAGTGCACTATTTCAGTACTTTTGGGACTGAATTGGCCCACTTTCTAGTATATAAAAGTATACTTTAAGTATAACTGTAGTAAACTTTGAGTACACAACTAGTTTATTTACATCTGTTTTTAATTTGTACTGCAACTATACTAAAAGTGAACTTGTAGGTATACTGATAGTTTACTAATTAAATACTAGTATAGTCTCAGTAAACTACTAGTTTAGTTGTTTTGTACCTCAAGTATACTTGTAAGTTTTCTTTAAGTGAACTTTACATCATACTTTCAGTATACTTGTCACACCGTCACACTCACCTGATCCGGGAACAGCCTCTACCGAAGTCACGCAATCACCCGCACCTGAATCGGCATCAGTCACACGCTCGCAATCACCGGATTACTAACACCTGGTCACAATCTGCAGCTCCCTTTAAAAGAGGCGCTCAGCCATTCATTCGATGGCTGAGCTCAAGGTTGACACGTTCTCTTGTTCTGAGATCTTCTACTGGCTTGCCTGCTACCTACCTGTTGGAAGGACTATCGCTGTTTATGTTTCTAAGAGGAACGTATTACAGAAAGACTGAGTATACTTACCTTGTCTGACACGTATATCCCTTTGACCGATATCTGCACTGACTTCACCTGAGCACCCACCTGTGATTATCCTGCCACAAATGATGTGATGATTGATTACTGTCTGCTTGAATACTTACCCGTACACTTACCTGTAAAGAATCTGTCAAGATGATGTTGTGCTCGTCTGTCGCCTGCTTGAATGCTTACCTGAATACTTACCTGCAGTAAACCTGTTTGCACTGATATCTGGAATAAAACTCACTTGTACACTCTATCTTTAGTGTCTGTTGTGACTGAGCGTGACAATACTACTGTGCCACTATTTAGTTAATAATTTGTATATATGTGACCCTGGACTACAAAACCAGTCTTAAGTCGCTGGGGTATATTTGTAGCAATAGCCAAAAATACATTGTATGGGTCAAAATTATAGATTTTTCTTTTATGCCAAAAATCATTAGGAAATTAAGTAAAGATCATGTTCCATGAAGATATTTTGTAAATTTCCTACTGTAAATATATCAAAACTTAATTTTTGATTAGTAATATGCATTGCTAAGAACTTAATTTGGACAACTTCAAAGGAGATTTTCTCAATATTTTGATTTTTTTTTGCACCCTCAGATTCCATATACTGAAATAGTTGTATCTCAGCCAAATATTGTTCTATCCTAACAAACCATACATCGATGGAAAACTTATTTATTCAGCTTTCAGATGATGCATAAAGCTCAGTTTTGAAAAATTGACACTTACGACTGGTTTTGTGGTCCAGGGTCACACATTTTGTCACATAAATACCTGAACATACAAAACATCAAAAGAAAGAACAGAGTATCTGCTTGTAGACAAAAACATTTCATTCTAGCTTCATGGATTCTTTTTTATAAACATCTGAATATGGATAAGTTTCATAAATTAAAAAAAGAAAAAAAAAGAAACATTGTAAACAAAAAGCTGGAAAAAGACAATGAATTTGATTCAGAGTGATAATCAAGATGTAAATGGAGTCATTATTACCTCTTCAAGGGTATATAGTATAAGTATAAGTATACTTAAATGTCATTTGAAGTATATTTCTGAGAAGTACATAACACACATTTCTGAGAAGTACATAAAAAGTAGACTAAAGGAAACTTTCCTATTTTTAATTTAAAAGAAGTATACTAATAGCATACTTGGATAAACTTCTTTTCCATAAGGGCTAGCAGCTGCATTTTGGACTATCTGTAGCTTGTTTATTGAAGATGCAGGACAACCACCTAGTAGTGCATTAAAATATTTAGATGGTCAAAAAGATACAAAAGCTGGTTTAGGATGGTCTCCCAGCCTGGCCATAGCTGGTTTTAGCTGGTTTAAGCTGGTCAGGTTGGTCTTAGCTGGTCAGGCTGGTCTTAGCTGGTTTAAGGTGGTTTTAGCTGGTTTAAGCTGGTCAGGCTGGTCTTAGCTGGTTTAAGCTGTTCAGGCTGGTCTTAACTGCTCAAAATGTTTGTTTGATAGATCAATCGATTGATTGATTACATAGTGTCTGCCCCAATTTCCTGTCTATTCTAACAAATACTTACAAAATATTTGGAATGATTACAATTCTAAAACTATATTAACAATTAATGGTGAAGATGAACAATAACAGAATTCTAAACATATTATGCATTTTCATTTTTCTTTTCTTTTTTATTATATCTTGCATTTTTTGGGATATGTAATATACACTCACCTAAAGGATTATTAGGAACACCTGTTCAATTTCTCATTAATGCAATTATCTAATCAACCAATCACATGGCAGTTGCTTCAATGCATTTAGGGGTGTGGTCCTGGTCAAGACAATCTCCTGAACTCCAAACTGAATGTCAGAATGGGAAAGAAAGGTGATTTAAGCAATTTTGAGCGTGGCATGGTTGTTGGTGCCAGACGGGCCGGTCTGAGTATTTCACAATCTGCTCAGTTACTGGGATTTTCACGCACAACTATTTCTAGGGTTTACAAAGAATGGTGTGAAAAGGGAAAAACATCCAGTATGCGGCAGTCCTGTGGGCGAAAATGCCTTGTTGATGCTAGAGGTCAGAGGAGAATGGGCCGACTGATTCAAGCTGATAGAAGAGCAACTTTGACTGAAATAACCACTCGTTACAACCGAGGTATGCAGCAAAGCATTTGTGAAGCCACAACACGCACAACCTTGAGGCGGATGGGCTACAACAGCAGAAGACCCCACCGGGTACCACTCATCTCCACTACAAATAGGAAAAAGAGGCTACAATTTGCACGAGCTCACCAAAATTGGACAGTTGAAGACTGGAAAAATGTTGCCTGGTCTGATGGGTCTCGATTTCTGTTGAGACATTCAAATGGTAGAGTCAGAATTTGGCGTAAACAGAATGAGAACATGGATCCATCATGCCTTGTTACCACTGTGCAGGCTGGTGGTGGTGGTGTAATGGTGTGGGGGATGTTTTCTTGGCACACGTTAGGCCCCTTAGTGCCAATTGGGCATCGTTTAAATGCCACGGCGTACCTGAGCATTGTTTCTGACCATGTCCATCCCTTTATGACCACCATGTACCCATCCTCTGATGGCTACTTCCAGCAGGATAATGCACCATGTCACAAAGCTTGAATCATTTCAAATTGGTTTCTTGAACATGACAATGAGTTCACTGTACTAAAATGGCCACCAGTCACTAGATCTCAACCCAATAGAGCATCTTTGGGATGTGGTGGAACGGGAGCTTCGTGCCCTGGATGTGCATCCCACAAATCTCCATCAACTGCAAGATGCTATCCTATCAATATGGGCCAACATTTCTAAAGAATGCTTTCAGCACCTTGTTGAATCAATGCCACGTACAATTAAGGCAGTTCTGAAGGCGAAAGGGGGTCAAACACCGTATTAGTATGGTGTTCCTTTTAAATCTTTTAGGTGAGTCTATATCTCTCTCTTCTTTACGGCTCCTTTTGTTTCCACGAGTCACTGAAACAGACTTAAAAAAGAAGTAATTTAGATTATTAATGTGTGAATTTTCAACAAGTAAAACTACTTCAAAAAGCAAACTATAGTGTCATGTCTTCGTTGCACATTTTCCTTTTTTTCCAGACATAGCCTACAATAATTTAGAAACATGCCCCTGATAGTTTTTCCTTTTATTGCTAAAATAAAGATAAAATTGATATCCAAATGGAAGTGCATATATATATATATATATATATATATATATATATTTCTGTAGGTGTTTAATTAATGTAGCTATTTTATTGGTAAATGAGTATACATGGGTGAATATGAATAAAAATATCTTAGTTAAAAACAGCTAAAAATTGTTCATGCTAACTTGACTATGGTTACAAGGGCTGCCTCCTGAGTTCTGATCATCAATTAACTAGTAGTCTATCAAAATTTCATAAGATGCTTAATCATAGAAAAAAAAATTCACAGGAAGGGTGTCAACTTCGGCCCGTCCACTGTAGAGATGACAAGTGTTATTGACTTTAATCACTGCAGCTGAAAATACAGAAAACACTTATCAATGAATTATTATAATGTTAACGCAGTCTTCTTTGGTGTTTTTTTTCTGACACATTCATAATCATTACTAAAAAAACACACACACACACACACATATACACAAAAAAACAATAACAAAAAAAATTTTTTTTTTTTTTTTTATCCATGAAAGAATCCTGAAAAAGTATCACAGGTTCCAAAAAAAAAAAAAAAAAAAAAAAAAATTAAGCAGCACAACTGCTTTCTATTCTAAAATTGATAATAAATCAGCATATTACAATGATTTCTAAAGGATCATGTGACACTGGAGTAATGGAAAGACTAGAGTAATGATGCTGAAAATTCTGAAATAAATTAAATTCTAAAGTATATTAAAAATAGACAAACAACAACAAAAAATATTTTATTTTTTTAATTTTTCAATCAATTTTCTGTATTTTTGATCAATTAAATACAGCTTTGATGAACAGAAGAGACTTATTTCATAAAAAACTAAAAATCTTACTAATCCCAAACTATATTGAACAGCAGTGTAGATAATAAAAGAATATAATCAAAGAAAAAAGGAGATCTTGGTATGTGTGTATGTCTTACATTTTAGAAATTCCACTGAAAATCCTTCACTTTGCAGAGAAGAGTCGCAACTTGGGTTCACTTCAACCGGTTTCTTTTGTACCATTTGCCCTGTTGTTTTAGATGCCACGTTTCCTTTCAACTTAAATATCTACAAATCAGTCAGGAAATAGACAATATGTAATTCACATTAGTTTTAGCTTTTGAGATATCTGAATCATTCTCCCTTAAAAATCGTCTCTCCTCTGGAGTTGAGAAACATCTTCTAGCATATCTACATGTAAAATTCAGGTATTCAAATTCTTAGAATGCAACCATTACCTTTTGAATGAACTCCAAATCGCCATCTGTTTCCTCCTGCTAAGGTTACTCTGGAGTGAATGCAAGTGCTGGTCATATAATTAGAATATCTTCAAAAAGTTGATTTATTTCACTAATTCCATTCAAGAAGTGAAACTTGTATAATGCATACATTTATTCCACACAGACTGATATATTTCAAGTGTTTATTTCTTTTAATTTTGATGATTGTAACTGACAACTAATGAAAACCCCAAATTCAGTATCTCAGAAAATTTGAATATTGTGAAAAGGTTCAGTATTAAAGACACCTGGTGCCACACTCTAATCAGCTAATTAACTCAAAACACCTGCAAAGGCCTTTAAATGGTCTCTCAGTCTAGAGCTGTGTCCCAAAGTGGAGTGCACGGACTCCAAAGTGCGTATTTTAAGTGCGAATGCGTCACAGCGGCGCGACGAAGGCTGTCCCAAACTAAAGTGCGTGGACTCCGAAGTGCGAATTTGAAGGGCGATTGCGTCACAGTGTCACGACGTAAGCTGTCCCAATTCAGAATGCACCCTCCGAAGTGCGCATTCCAAGGCCGAATGCGTCACCGCGGCGCGACGAATGCTGCCGTAAATCGAAAGCGACTTCAAATGCGGTCTCCGAGTCCCGGGAAAATGAAGTGTACATCTGATGGACACTTCGCACCCTACCATATCCCAGAATCACTTGCACACAGATGACGATGGAATTTACATTCAAAGAACATGAGAGGTGAGAGTTCTGTTAGGGAATTCACATTGAAATGTAAGTAAACAATCTTTAGTATTTTGTATGCATGTCCTGCTGTGTCATGTTTTGTAAAGATTGCAAACCTTTCTTTATATTATAAGTGTTTCCATTTTCTCTTGTTGTAGGACTATTTCAGAGAAAGTGAGCCTGCTGGGTAAAGACTTAAAAAATACAAAGTAAGCAAGTTAATAGAGTATTTTTCCTCGCTGAAATTCATTGTGCTGTTGTTGTTAACAGGCATCGTTTATTTGCTCTGATTTAGGATTGCAAGTGTCACAGATCTTTTTTTTTTTTATCACTTTGTCAGTGAAACAACGTAATTTCTGCAGTTTATTTTTGTGATGTAAGTTAAGAATGAAATGAATAATTTTTTGTACATTTTGTATTTTAATACGTGTTAATAAAAGAGAACTAATTCTGTACAATTTGTAAATGACAAGGTGTAAATTTCTGTAATGCAGCTTATCATTTTTTCACAACACTCTTCTATACGTTTATTTTATTTTTTGTCCTGTAAATTTCACGTTAAAACAAATTTGTTCTACACGTTAATGAAAATACTTTTTACAACTATTTACAACATAGCTTAGGTTTAACATTAGAAAAACATCAAGTCCAGCCCTGCCTCCATGTGTTTTGGGGTCTTCGTGGAGGTGAATCTCTTGGTGGCGAATGGCCAACTCCTCAGCAACTCGGTGGACAATGCTCCAATGCACCTTGGTAACATATCAGTCAGTATTTGAACTGCTATATATTTTTGTGTGTAATGTTTTGTATTTTTTTTCACGTGTATCTTTACATTATTCAAGTCGGTTCAAACGCAATGAATGCATTTAAAATTGTAATCCGGCAAGGATGCAGCAAAACAATATAATTTACCCGGCCATGCTCTTGGCCAAGCCTGAGGTACATCCCTACCATCTCTTCCAGTAAAACATAAAATATAAAAACAAATATGACCAATGCTGGCTCCATAACTTAAACGTCTAACCGTGTATTTCCACTACAGCGTCGCATAGTTGAGCGTAAACGCAATGCGCAAGCGTTCAAGCTCAGCTTCCATAGGAATGAATCGAAAACGCTCCGCTCCACTCGCTACGCTGTAGTGGAAATACGGCGTAAACCTGTCAGGATGGCAGCTCCCCTCTCGCACCGTTGCTATGCGACAGGAGCGGTAATCGGGAACACCTGGTGGCGCAATTAGGAAATCCTGCGAAGGTGGAGCATCCCATGCACTTCGGAGGGTCCTTCGTGCACTTCGGAGGCGCGGCCATCGAAGTCCATGCACTTCGAAGTGCGTGCACTCCACTTTGGGACACAGCTTAGTTCTGTAGGCTACACAATCATGGGGAAGACTGCTGATTTGACAGTTGTCCAAAAGACGACCATTGAAACCTTGCACAAGGAGGGCAAGACACAAAAGTTCATTGCAAAAGAGGCTGGCTGTTCACAGAGCTCTGTGTCCAAGCACATTAATAGAGAGGCGAAGGGAAAGAGAAGATGTGGTAGAAAAAAGTGTACAAGCAATAGGGATAACTGCACGCTGGAGAGAATTATGAAACAAAACCCATTCAAAAATGTGGGGGAGATTCACAAAGAGTGGACTGCAGCTGGAGTCAGTGCTTCAAAAACCACTACGCATAGACGTATGCAAGACATGGGTTTCAGCTGTCGCATTCCTTGTGTCAAGCCACTCTTGAACAACAGACAGCGTCAGAAGTGTCGCGCCTGGGCTAAAGACAAAAAGGACTGGACTGCTGCTGAGTGCTCCAAAGTTATGTTCTCTGATGAAAGTAAATTTTGCATTTCCTCTGGAAATCAGGGTCCCAGAGTCTGGAGGAAGAGAGGAGAGGCACAGAATCCATGTTGCTTGAGGTCCAGTGTAAAGTTTCCACAGTCAGTGATGGTTTGGGGTGCCATGTCATCTGCTGGTGTTGCTCCACTGTGTTTTCTGAGGTCCAAGGTCAACGCAGCTGTATACCAGGACGTTTTAGAGCACTGCATGCTTCCTGCTGCTGACCAACTTTATGGAGATGCAGATTTCATTTTCCAACAGGACTTGGCACCTGCACACAGTGCCAAAGCTACCAGTACCTGGTTTAAGGACCATGGTATCCCTGTTCTTAATTGGCCAGCAAACTTGCCTGACCTTAACCCCATAGAAAATCTATGGGGTATTGTGAAGAGGAAGATGCGATATGCCAGACCCAACAATGCAGAAGAGCTGAAGGCCACTATCAGAGCAACCTGGGCTCTCATAACACCTGAGCAGTGCCACAGACTGATCGACTCCATGCCACGCCGCATTGCTGCAGTAATTCAAGCAAAAGATTTCTAAAAATCCTTTCTTTGTATTGGTCTTTAATATTCTAATTTTCTGAGATACTGAATTTGGGGTTTTCATTAGTTGTCAGTTATAATCATCAAAATTAAAAGAAATAAACACTTGAAATATATCAGTCTGTGTGGAATGAATGTATGCATTACACAAGTTTCACTTCTTGAATGGAATTAGTGAAATAAATCAACTTTTTGAAGATATTCTAATTATATGACCAGCACCTGTATATGCTGCGAAAAGGCCAGACAGGAAAATGGGCTGAATTAACCCATTCTTTAAACCAAAGTTAGCAAAAAGCAAACAAACAATAAGTGAATTATCAAGTTATCAAAGGTTCTGGCACATCTCGCTGCTTACGTTAACTGCTTTTACAGCCCCGTTCAGAGTTTACGTGACACACACATCCTCCTTGATCGGGATGGCCGCGAGTTGCGAGCCTTTAGCAAGGTCACAGGTTTCATTTCGGCGCGGTGTTAACAAATGACTGCTTGTGCAAACTGTTACTGTTGGAACCCAGAGATTTTCCACCTATAGCTGCAATGAGGCCGGGGAATGTGTGAAATCTTTCCGCGACTATGCTGCTTAAACCCAGTGTTGTACTGAAATCAAACCCCTCGTGAAAATCTTACCCCCTCATGCATGCGCCTCTCACATTAATTAGCAGTGCAGCGACTTTAGATGCATTTCATCCGACTTTTCGTTTTTTTACAGAATATTTTTCGATGTTCCACACATCAAGCATCAAGGAGCCTACATGGAAGCGTTGTCGACATTTAAAGTAATATGCAGAAATTTAATTTGTGTGTAAAATAGATGCAAACCGTAAACTGTCAAGACTTCCACAGGGTAAACCCAGCTAACAAAAAAAGGTCGCCACAACGTCCCCTAAATGGCATCTGCGAACGTCCCCTGGACGTCATCGTGTAGGGTTTTTTGGACGTCATGGGGACGTCGCCAGTTCGTTCGGAGGACGAAACGGGGACGTGCCACAAAGGTTCGCAGGACGTTTATTAAACATTGTGAGGACCTATAGGTAACGTTCTCTACAGGTCAATTTAACATCCTTTGTAAACATGTCATTAGTCAAATTTAACTACCCAGGGAATAAACACACAAGCAATAGTACTTTGACAATATTTTATTTGTTATCTTTTCCTTTTATGGTTTGTTTGTTTAAGTGTTTTGAAGTTATTTTAAAGTTATTTGAAGGTATGGAGAGGCGAGTTCTCCTAAAACTGGACCAAATCCATGCAGATATTAAAGCAGCAATACAGCAAACAGTGAACCAGCCAAGCACCTCTGCTGCTGCTGACGTAACTGAGGTGCCTGCGGAGCCATGCAGGACAGTAGAAGAACTGGAAGAGCTGTCCAAAAAGCTGAAAGATATTGACTTCCGCAGAAAGATTGTATGTACTGAAACATGCATCATAATGTGCAGCTTTATGTTATGGTATGCAGTTGCTAGATACTGTGCATTAACAACTTCCTTGTTTGTAGATTCGGTACCTTTGTCTTCTGAGTAGAGGAAGTTTGGGCGACAGCATAAGGAGAATGCTCAGCAAAATTGGAGAAAACTCCCTATGGGCTAAATACAGCTATACACTGTGTGCAGAATTATTAGGCATGTTGATATTCTGGTCATATTTTTTCCAAACACATTTTACCAATTCCAAACCACATCAGTCTTAATAACTACTGTCAATTTTGTATTTAATCATTTGTAAGTGATATATAACTGTCCGTGAAGGCTGGAAGTGAAAAACTCCTTATATTCAGGTGTGCGTAATTATTAGGCATGTTTTCTTTTACAGATAAAATGAGCCAAAAAAGATATTTAACCCAGACTGAAAAGTCCAAATTATTAAATGGCCATGAGAAGAATGCAATACTAATGCATTACAAGAATTTGCAAAGTTAAGGCTTGACCATTGGACAGTGAAATGCTTGTTGAGTCTGCATGGTCAGAAAAAACAGGTGGACAAGAAAAGATGCATGTTAACTGCAAAAGAATTAGGAATTAAGGTGAAGAATTAGGTGTGACACCATCAGGAACCGTTTAGTCTCCAGCGCCACCATTTTCCAGAACTGCAACCTACCTGGAGTCTTCAGAAGTTCAATGTGTCAGGTTCTCAGAGACTTTGCTTGGTAAAAAATCCTAAAAAATGCCCCTGACTTAATAAGAATAACAAGCTGACGTGTTGTGAAATACATGAAGACAGGTTTTTTTTTTTTTTTTTTTATAGGCTTTATAGACAGATAAGTTGAGAGTGACTCTTGAAGGACAAGCATCACATTCTCTTGTACTTCTGATTCAAGAATTTATCTTCCAAAATCTGGCAGTAAGTTTTGGGAGTTCATTTTAGTCCATCTCCTCAAGTCAGACTTTTCAGGATAGGAGACTAAACATGAACTCCCAAAACTTACTGCCAGATTTTGGAAGATGAATTCTTGAATCAGAGGTACAAGAGAATGTGATGCTTGTCCTTCAAGAGTCACTCTCAACTTATCTGTCTATAAAGCCTATAAAAAAAAAACCTGTCTTCATGTATTTCACAACACGTCAGCTTGTTATTTTTATTAAGTCAGGGGCATTTTTTAGGATTTTTTTACTCAAGCAAAGTCTCTGAGAACCTGACACATTGAACTTCTGAAGACTCCAGGTAGGTTGCAGTTCTGGAAAATGGTGGTGCTGGAGACTAAACGGTTCCTGATGGTGTCACACCTAATTCTTCACCTTAATTCCTAATTCTTTTGCAGTTAACATGCATCCTTTCTTGTCCACCTGTTTTTTCTGACCATGCAGACTCAACAAGCATTTCACTGTCCAATGGTCAAGCCTTAACTTTGCAAATTCTTGTAATGCATTAGTATTGCATTCTTCTCATGGCCATTTAATAATTTGGACTTTTCAGTCTGGGTTAAATCTCTTTTTTGGCTCATTTTATCTGTAAAAGAAAACATGCCTAATAATTATGCACACCTGAATATAAGGAGTTTTTCACTTCCAGCCTTCACGGACAGTTATATATCACTTACAAATGATTAAATACAAAATTAATAGTAGTTATTAAGATTGTTGTTGTTTGGAATTGGTAAAATGTGTTTGGAAAAAAAATATGACCAGATTATCAACATGCCTAATAATTCTGCACACAGTGTAAAGGGAGGAAAGGAAAGCGCCCATTTCAGCATCTACTGATTAATGATGTCATCATACGTAATTTCAAAATGCTGCTCATGACAACCTGACTGACTCCAAGCTTGCAAAAAGTGCATTGTAAAATGATAAGATTCTCTTGACTAAATGTACTAGCGATCATGTTGATACACTGTAAACTGATAAGTTGACTTATTGAAAAAATGAGGTAACCCGTTGCCTTATAGTTAAGTAAATAATTTTTACAAATTAGTAAATTGTCAAAACTTATTTTTTAATTATTATTTACTTAAAGGAGTCCACTTCCAGAACAACAATTTACAGATAATGTACTCACCCCCTTGTCATCCAAGATGTTCATGTCTTTCTTTCTTCAGTCATAAACAAATTATGTTTTTTTGAGGAAAACATTTTTTCTCCATATAATGGACTGATATGGTGCCCCAATTTTGAACTTCAAAAATGCAGTTTAAATGCGGCTTCAAACGATCCCAAATTCTGTTGTAAACGATCCCAGTTGAGGAAGAAGGGTCTTATCAAGTGAAACGATCTGTTATTTTCATAAAAAAATATATAAATTTATATACTTTTTTTAATGTCAAACACTCGTCTTGTCTTACTCTGCCTGGACTGTGTTTGTTCCTGTTCATGACAGTTAGGGTATGTCTAAAAACTCCCATCTCATGTTCTCCCTCAACTTCAAAATTGTCCTATATCACTGTTTTACCTTTTTTGTTAAGGGTGTTTGATCTTCTTTGCATGTTCACTTTGCATAGACTGGGTCGGTACTTCTGCAGTGATGTAGGATGATTTTGAAATTATTCCTGAAGTTGAGGGAGAAAATACGGTCTGCATTTTTCGACATACCCTAACTGTCTTGAGCCAGAATACACAGAGTTCAAGGACTGCAAGGCAAGACGAGCATTTGATAATAAAATGTATATAAATTGTATTATTTTAATATTTTAAAACCGATCGTTTCGCTAAATTAGACCCTTCTTTCTCGGCTGGGATCGTTTGAAGCTGCATTTAAACTGCATTTTGGAAGTTCAAAATCGGGGCACCTTTTCAGTCCATTATATGGAGAAAAAATGCTGAAATGTTTTCCTCAAAAAACATAATTTCTTTATGACTGAAGAAAGAAAGACATGAACATTGTGGATGACAAGGGGTGAGTACATTATTTATTTATTTTTTTTATCATTTTTTTATCATATTATTATATTTTATCATTTTTACATTTTTTTTTTTCTTGTCAAAATCAGCTCTGCAAAATTCATCCTGTTCTGGTCGAGGCTGCTTTAAATGTTAATGAGCTCTGCCCTCTCTTCTCTCTGTGGAGTTTAGCTGCGTTTAGCCCCTAAACTTGCTAACTAGCACGATATTAGGAAAGGCGATCGCAGAGATTCATTAAAAAACCCTTATACTCATTTCTGCTGTAAGTGAAGCTGGATCACGAATGATAGACAGAAATATGTAGATCGGGAGGCACATAACATTCACAAACAAATGTAATCTACTGCATGTTCAGCGGCTCAGATGTCGGGAGTAAATGACGACCACTACGTTCATTATTACATCCAGCAACACAACACCTCAATCGAAGATATTCTTGTCTAACTTACATCCCTGCTCCGGCATCGAAACAAAGAGGTCGGACTGTTACAGCTGATCTGAGGTAAGACGCTTATGTCAATCAACTATTGTGGGAGCGGTCTCTGTGTGACGCAACAACAACAGGCATCTGAGAATGGCTCGATTTGAAAAAGGGAATATTATTTTTACAGATTAACTAAAAACCACAGCATGGATTTTTATCATTATAGGGTAGATGTGTACATACACTGCCAACACACATTAATGTTCAAACAACATGAAAAAGTGAACTTTTCATCCAATGACCCCTTTAAGGCAATGGGTTTCCTCATTTTTTTAAAGTTAAGTCAACTTATGTCTTTTTACAGTGTATGTTCTCAATATGTAAATAGTAGAAGTGGTTTGCTTTTAAAACATGATTAATTTTTAATAAAGTAATGGTTTAGAAATAGCAATTTCTTAATGTGTTCTAGTTATAATAACAGTAATTTATGTGTTATTTTAAGGTGCCTGCAGTAAAGTGTACCCACAGCACAAATCACAACAGGTAGAGGAGATGATTGTGGTGACCCTGAAGCATGCTCCACATCGTGAAAAAGCAAAAACAAATGCTCAGGTGAGAAAATTATATGCAAAAACTAATATTACAATTTTATTTCATTATAACTCTGTTTACTTGTGGTTGGAAGTTTGGATACACATTGCAGAATTGTTAATAGTTTTGACAAAATAAGTGATCATACAATTTGACAGTATTTTGTTTGTTTGTTTTACAACAGCTCTGAATAAGGTAATTAGCATATCAGAGGTTTACATAAAGACTATAAGACAAAATAACAGAATTTACAAAAAAAAAATTCTTTAGTAATAGTAATTGTGTGTCCAGTGAGTCTCCTAGTCTGCAATTGCAAAAGAGTTGTATCACAGCATGCAATCTTTCAGAAAGAATTGTTGATTTGTTCTTTAGTTAATTTACTTATTACACCATAATGAATTTTGGTATTAAAACTGCAGTAATTTAAAAAATGTCCACAATTCTGTAGGGTGTGTATGTGTGAATGTATATACAATATGTGACCTTTTTTTCTACATAAAATCATCATATATATTGTAAAGAACATTGTAAAGAAGTCTTTTTAAGGGCTGTTGTGTAGCATTAGTAGTAAATCCTTTACAACACGCACACAAAAAAAAAAAACAAATCACGGCATTGTTTTGCGTTTCCTAGAGGTTCTGTGAACATCTTCCATCACATCCTTTCAACGTCTAAAGAACCCTACACAGACGTCCAGGGGACGTCCGCAGGCGCCATTCAGGGGATGTTACACGCAAAGACAGATTTTTGAAACATTGTATTTCTATGTGTTGTCTAAGCGATCAGTGTGTGCGCTTCGAGTGTGTCAGTCAGAGTTGTTTTTTTTTAACAAGTTTATATAATGCCACTATTGTTATTTTTAAACAATAAGGCTTAAGTTTACAGTGATTGAAATGTAAACGTTACATAAACAAACAGCGATATGCATAGCTGCCACTTTCGTGTAAAGTGCATCTTTGATAAACCAGGATGGTCTAAAAGTCATAAGAGATAGGCTAGATCAGTTAAGAAATTAAACACAGGTCACATTTTCATCACAATATTATGTCAGTGATGAAGATGAAATCAAGGTTTAAATCCACTGCTGATTTTTGTTAATTCATATTTTTTAGGTTCCAAACATACAGGTGGAAGCGGACCTGGAGAACTAACACGCAACAGCTGGAACACACGACACACACACACACACACACACACACGCACGCACACACACAAATTTAATTGACTTCTTTCAAAAATTGCATTGACTGCTCTAAAATGAGACACCAGTGTTTCAGGAGTTTAGGACACAGAATAGGACACATGCTTATTCAATAACTGTTTTATTTCCTATTTGTGTTTATGCATATACTTTATTTTTTAAGATTAATAGTTTAAATCTGTATTTACACTCTGTGGAATGCTTGATTCTGACATTCCAAGGTATGTTATTCCCTGATAACAACTGGTAAAAGTTAATAACACAGACTCATCTGGACAACTTAAGTCAGTGCTATACACTTGATAGTTTTTCTTGGTGGAAGCTTTGGGTTTGGTTAGCTAATAAAAATAAAATCTCTTCATTCGGTCATCCTCATATTGTTGACTCGCTTTATTTTTTCATACAAATGCAGCTGCTGTCATTTTGTTTTGTACACTGTAAAGGATTATAAGATAACTAACCCATACTGTAAGTACTAGTACTTAATTATTTATGTGGAAATATTTGAACACAAAGCTTCCATGAAGAAATCAGTGTTTAGTGTCTAATTATTTACTTTTTATTACCTTTGTAATAAGTGGGGTAATGTACATCCAGCCAGTTGTTATCGTAAAATAAAGATGTATATTATCCCTTACTTATTTGAATCTTAATTCAAGTGATAAAGGATTTTGAAAGTCTGACAGTAATCATTGTTGAGTGACACTGTAAGGTTCATTCTGCCTGGTTTAAATGTTTCAAAATGATTAACAGTTAAAAATATTAGAAATTTAGAAAAGCAATCAAAAAGTAATCAAATGTAATAAGTTACATTATTTTAATAAAGTAATCGAAAAGTTACACTACTTTTGTAATCTGTAACCTATTACATTTCCAAAGTAACCTTCCCAACACTGATCTTAATGTACAGTATGTTTAATCTCATCTTTGCTATTACTGACTAATCCTCACTAAAGCTATTTTTGAAATGCAGTTACTGAACTCATGTTAATGTGATATACAGTAGTCAACATTTGAAGTGGATCAATAGAGTACATCAAAGTTGTCCTAAGACAAGAACAGGTATTGTTTTGGTTTTAGGACAACTTTGATGAAAGGTTTTGATCCACTTCAAATGTTGACTACTGTATAGCATGTTTCTGTACAGTGACAACAAAGGTCTTTAAATTTACATTACTTAAATGTGTGAATCAGTTTAAAATTAATTATATGATGTATTTTAATTTGTAAGTACAACTGCAGCGTGTGACATTGAAAATCTCCAGCTTCCCCATCACCCTACATAGGATAAGAGGTTTGGAAAATGGATGGATGAAACCTGAACAACATGAGATAAGAATATGACTAATTAGGATTAATTATTATTCAAACAAATAGTCACATATGTATAACTGTAGTTTAGCCTAATTAATTAGCCTACATATTATGTTTGTTGTTGTTGTTTTTATAAATAAATATTGAAACTGTTCATTTACATATAATTTTGTTTAGTCCCAAGTCCATTTAATTAGTTTTGAGTGTATAATCATTATAAACCTTAAAATTTAAACACTCCTGATGCATTAAACAGTTTGAAAACATTTGACTGAATTCATACTGTTGCTGTCACTGCGTGGTGTGCAGGGAATGAGGAGTACTGACGAGGAGGTCCAAAACATACACATTTAATAAGCAATCCACAAAAGGGACAGGAACGAACAGGAACAGCAGGGAATCCACACGCATGCAAAAGATATGACAACTGAATGAACAAATCAAAAATGACTATAATGACGTTAAGAACTTACAAACCAAACGGTGAACACAACCAAACTTATATACACAGACCAATCAGACAGGGACAGGTGAAACCGATTAGACAATGATGTAACAATTGAAAACAGAACAGGAAAGACCAAATAAGGGCATACATAGGGAAAACCACAAAAACAGTCCAAGGGGGTGTGACAGTTGCAGGAGGTGTTCATTAATCGTAAGCATAGTATTTCTGTTTGCCACACTCTCCCCTCAAGTATCGCCCTGACATTTATGTGTATGTACATTAGGCACTCAAAATTCCTATTACTGCTGCCAGACCACGGCGTTACATAAAAACCAATCACAAGTGAAACCACCACCAGGTAGTGCAAAGGGACGGTTATCACCAGTACTCAAAAAAGCTAGTTCTGACATTTTTGCTTGTAAATAAGATAAAAAAAAAATAATGAAATAAGTCTGTTGTAAAATAACAAGATATTATAAAAATACAATAATAAGCACTATAACTTTATAATGCCTGACACTCATACATGTATAATAGTAACAACATAGTAACAACACTAATTTTATGTTTTAAAACAAATAAGTAAACTATTTGTATTTCCTAAAAATTGTAGCTTTAATTAATGTTTTGCAAGAAAGAACCTTCTAATTCTAAAAAGTCTTAGAATTCTAGGTTCCGTCTCCATTTGACCTGTTTCCAAAATCCCCATTTAAAAATTTGAGAGGATTTTTAGATTTTACATTTAGGGTCTTTGTCATTTTGCTCTGAACAAGTCAGGAAAGACACTTGCTTCCCATATAATTTTTGCTACATGGAAAGCAAAAACTTTAAAGCTCAATATCTCAAAACTACTTAGAAACTTATAATTCCAAGGGAGCGAAATGTGTTAATATTCATTTGTGTTAAGTTGATCCAGAAGTCTTGGAATTATAAACTGTCTGCCACATGACCTTCAGTAAAAGTAGATATTCATGTCATAGTAACATTAATACACTCTGTGGACGTATGCGGAAATGCAAACACAGGCAAACTCATTACCAAGGCACCACTCACCACTTACCTTCTTGAGTTTAAAAGCATAGCTCACTCACTCATAATTTTCTCATATCATTCCTCATGTCTTTTCAAACTTGTATGACTTACTTTCTTCTGTGAAACAAAATATTTTTAAGAATGCTGGTAACCAAACAGCATTGGACCAAGTTTTATGGACAAAAATCACTAAGACATCTTGCACGGAGCTAACCCGTGACTATGCATGAACTATGGGCACGTACCCTCATAACGTACACATACACACTCACACTACACGCAGCGTTACACGGTCTGGTTGCCGGCACTGACATCTGTATACACAGACTATTGTAATGTCTGTGTGTTATGTGTTTAATGTTTGTAGAGCTAACGTGTGTTTCATGTTCATGGTTATGCATGTTTACGTGTTTGCATTTGTGGTTGATATATATATATATATATATATATATATATATATATATATATATATATTTATTTATATATACAGGGGTTGGACACTGAAACTGAAACATCTGGCTTTAGACAACAATTAGTATGGTGTTGAGCCTTTTTTGTGGGCAATACGGCATCATTTCGTCTTGGGAATGACAAATACAAGTCCTGCACAGTAGCCAGAGGGATTTTGAGCCATTCTCCTCTTGCAGTACAGTGGCCAGGTCACTACATGATGCTGGCGTAGGAAAACGTTTCCTGACTCATTCTTCCAAAACATCCCAACTTAGCTCAATAAGATTCAGATCTGGTGACTGTTCAGGCCATGGGAAATGTTCATCTTCACTTTCATGTTCATCAAACCACTGTTTCACCAGTCTTGCTGTGTGTACACTGTGTGCAGAATTATTAGGCATGTTGATATTCTGGTCATATTTTTTTTCCAAACACATTTTACCAATTCCAAACCACATCAGTCTTAATAACTACTGTCAATTTTGTATTTAATCATTTGTAAGTGATATATAACTGTCCGTGAAGGCTGGAAGTGAAAAACTCCTTATATTCAGGTGTGCAGAATTATTAGGCATGTTTTCTTTTACAGATAAAATGAGCCAAAAAAGATATTTAACCCAGACTGAAAAGTCCAAATTATTAAATGGCCATGAGAAGAATGCAATACTAATGCATTACAAGAATTTGCAAAGTTAAGGCTTGACCATTGGACAGAGAAATGCTTGTTGAGTCTGCATGGTCAGAAAAAACAGGTGGACAAGAAAAGATGCATGTTAACTGCAAAAGAATTAGGAATTAAGGTGAAGAATTAGGTGTGACACCATCAGGAACCGTTTAGTCTCCAGCGCCACCATTTTCCAGAACTGCAACCTACCTGGAGTCTTCAGAAGTTCAATGTGTCAGGTTCTCAGAGATTTTGCTTGGTAAAAAATCCTAAAAAATGCCCCTGACTTAATAAGAATAACAAGCTGACGTGTTGTGAAATACATGAAGACAGGTTTTTTTTTTATAGGCTTTATAGACAGATAAGTTGAGAGTGACTCTTGAAGGACAAGCATCACATTCTCTTGTACTTCTGATTCAAGAATTTATCTTCCAAAATCTGGCAGTAAGTTTTGGGAGTTCATTTTAGTCCATCTCCTCAAGTCAGACTTTTCAGGATAGGAGACTAAACATGAACTCCCAAAACTTACTGCCAGATTTTGGAAGATGAATTCTTGAATCAGAGGTACAAGAGAATGTGATGCTTGTCCTTCAAGAGTCACTCTCAACTTATCTGTCTATAAAGCCTATAAAAAAAAAACCTGTCTTCATGTATTTCACAACACGTCAGCTTGTTATTCTTATTAAGTCAGGGGCATTTTTTAGGATTTTTTTACTCAAGCAAAGTCTCTGAGAACCTGACACATTGAACTTCTGAAGACTCCAGGTAGGTTGCAGTTCTGGAAAATGGTGGCGCTGGAGACTAAACGGTTCCTGATGGTGTCACACCTAATTCTTCACCTTAATTCCTAATTCTTTTGCAGTTAACATGCATCTTTTCTTGTCCACCTGTTTTTTCTGACCATGCAGACTCAACAAGCATTTCTCTGTCCAATGGTCAAGCCTTAACTTTGCAAATTCTTGTAATGCATTAGTATTGCATTCTTCTCATGGCCATTTAATAATTTGGACTTTTCAGTCTGGGTTAAATATCTTTTTTGGCTCATTTTATCTGTAAAAGAAAACATGCCTAATAATTATGCACACCTGAATATAAGGAGTTTTTCACTTCCAGCCTTCACGGACAGTTATATATCACTTACAAATGATTAAATACAAAGTTAATCGTAGTTATTAAGATTGTTGTCGTTTGGAATTGGTAAAATGTGTTTGGAAAAAAAATATGACCAGATTATCAACATGCCTAATAATTCTGCACACAGTGTATTGGTGCATTATCATCCTGATACACCGCACCATCTTCAGGGTACAATGTTTGAACCATTGGGTGCACATAGTCAACCTTCACTCTCTGATCTTACTGGTGGAATGTGCAGTCAGTGAAGATTGGCCACCAGGCTGTGCAAATATAGCCATGAAACCTCCAACACTATATTGGCCAGTGTTTCAGTTTCATTGTCCAACCCCTGTATATATATATATATATATATATATATATATATATATATATATATATATATATATACATATATATACATATATATATATATATATATATATATATATTGTACGGTTGTAAGTCGGGCTGAGTCTACCCATAGAGTGGTACATTCCGGTAGGAGGGACTTAAACAGGTTTTTAACTTTTGTACAGTTCATCTCTTAAATGGATTATCTGTGGCACGTTTTTTTCTTGCTGGGGATTTTTATCCCAGCCCGCACAATAAATGCACCTGCAACTGGACTTGGGTCTTTGGCTATTTTTACTCTGGCCGCGAAGGCTGTTCCTGACATATCTCTTAAGTGCCATGAGCGCTGACTTGATGCAGTCTTCACACTGCCTTTTCTCCAGTACCTTGCCAGATGTGATGCAATGCAAAAGTTTGTTCTCGACTGCCTTCAACCCCTCTTCTGTCCAATTTCATTTTGGGCATCTTGACACAACTAAAATAAAAATAGTTTTACCTCAACTTTCAAGAGAGACAATTTTTTGCCCTTAAAAAGCTGAGTGTAGAGTATACTATTGAGACCTACGATATTTTAATTTTTAGTACTCCTGCAGGAATGGTCACCGAGACATGTGATTGTAGATGCTGATTATGTGGCCTGTGCATATATGTCACATTCAGGCTATGTGTTTGATTTAAGTTAATAAAGGGTATGTGGCAGTTCTAGCCACCCACTCCCTGTTTATCAAGTGTATAAGAAAGTACATATTGTATAGCAAATATTAATAAATATTTAGAGAGACTGATTCCTCCATCGAGTTGTTTGAGAAATACTGAACAATGTTTTTTTTTGACCTTGGATGCATGTAAACCTATTGTAGGAGACCTCCAAAACAAAACTAAGAGCCTTTCAAATACCATAATAGGGGCACATTAATTAAAGTCACAATAACTGTATCTTTACCTGACTTTGAAGGAGTTCATAGTTTCTATTGCATCATCAGAGCTATTGGATATGCTGAGGAATTAAGATATGTCAGGAAGACTATTTGCAAAGCAGTCTTTTGTGGTAGAAGTGAATCCATCCACCCAAATCAGCAAGTTTTCATGCTTGAAAAATGTTTCATGTTTTTGAACTCTGCCTCAACATTGGCTCAACTTGCGATGATGTTGGTGCTTCAGAAGTATGGGATTACATCTCTGCCACAATTCTGAGCACGAAAAATCATATTTTGAGCGCACAAAAGTGCATTTTGCACGCGCGTGAATTGAGTTTTGTGAAGAAAATGTCCGTATCGCAAAGAAGAAATAATTTTGCGCGGACGAAAATCAGATTTGCATTTAAAATAAGTTTTTGGATGTGTGCAGATCTTCTCTTTTGCGTGTGCAACGTTTCATTCGCTTGCTCCCCTGACGCCCGCCCTCAGTGCTCTCTAAATGCTGACGGCTCGCTTGCTCAACACAACCCAGTGTTACAATGTTCCATAATTCCAGCCAATTAGAGACGAGGCTGCTGAATTCTGATTGGCTGTCTTGACAACCAACCACAACATTCCCTGCATTACCAATGACAGCGAAATAAAAGAAAAAATACAGTGCATGCATAATTATTATGCAAGTTGATATCCTGATCATATTCCAAACAACATAACTACTATAAGTCTTGTATTTTAATAATTTATAAGGGATATAGTTGTAATTGTAATATATAAAAGTGAATAAAATAGACTAAAAATTAACTTCCAAAACTTACTGCCAGATTCTGGAAAATAAATTCTTCAAACAGTGGTACAAGAGGACGTGGTGGTGGTCCTTCAAAAGTAATTCTAAACTTATCTATAAAACCTTTAAAAAAATCTATCTTTAAATAATTCTTTATAAGTGGGGGTCATTTTTTAGAATTCTTTACTTAACCTAAGTCTCTGAGAACCTGACACATTGCTCTTCTAGAGACTCCTGGTAGGTTGCAGTTCTGGTGGTACTGGAGACAAAATGGTTCCTGATGGTTTCACACCCAATTCTTCATGAACAATTATACATCACGTATAAATGATTAAATACAATATTAATAGTTGTTATTAAGATTGATTTCATTTGCAATTGCTACAATATGCTTAGAAAAAATGTGATCAGAATATCAACTTCCTCCATAATATTTTTGGTTCATTTTATCTGTAAAAGAAAACCTAAAGTATACATCACTTCAGGGCTTGCAAAATCGCTAGCCCGACGTCCCAGGGCTATTGTGTTTTCCAGTCGGGCTACCAAAAAGTTTGACCGGACTGCCCGACGGGCTATCTTAAAGTAGAGGGCTCCTGCAGGTCCTTAAAAACTCCTCAGTTTAGTTGTATTAAATGTAAGGCCATAAGTTTTAAATTTTTTAAATAGTTTAAGAAAAGTCTTGATTATAATTTTAAGATTTGGGGACGGAAAGACGAGAATCGCGATAGGGCTGGATTAAACTTCAGAAGGCAATGATGTCATTGAATAAATATGCACGCTGCACGTTTCAAAGTCAAAACGAGGCTAGGATGTGTTTATATGAATGTATCTGAAGGGAACCGACTGTCCTCAGAAACGTGTCGTTGGCATTTTCATTTCATGCCTGATAAAACTGCGTAAATGCTGCTTTGTGTACAGCCATTATAGGGAAACCGTAGTTTCAGCGCTCCTAAAGCGCCACCTCGTGCCAGAGAATTATTTTTATTTCCAGTACATTTTTCAGCTGTATAAATTGCAATTATTGACCCATGTTTTTATGCAGCAAACACAGAGCTGTAAACGTGAAAAGTTAATGTGCCTTCTAAAAATCTAAACAATTAAGTAATATTTATGTTTTAAATAAATATAATAAATTATATACTTGATTTATCCCTTTTAATGATGGCTGAAAGGCGATTGTATAAGATATTTTGTTTTTGTGTGAACCTGTATCTGCATTATAAATCATGCCATTTTATGGCTGAATATTCTACCGTACATTGTCCAATCCCACTCATACTGTGTTCATTTTACTTGTGCAGCTCTTAAAAAGGATCATAAATTGCCTTAAATTGGTATTTAAAAATTTTGCATATACACTAAAAGTGAAATAAAATTCCTTCCTTGATATTTGTTTATATTTGTGTATTGAAAATATTTTTGATTGACATTTAGACTCCTATTTGATTTTCTATATTTAAAAAAAAAAATTAAAAAGCTTTTTTATTTGGGTTAGTTAAATTAATTTTCAGGCTACCAAAATCTGAAGAGTACCTGCCTGAAGGGCTACCAGAGATTTTGAAATTTTGCGAGCCCTGCACTTATATATAATTGTTTAATATAATAAATACAATAAAAATAGTAGTTATTAAGCGAGTGAAACGTTGCACTTGCAAAAGAGAAGATCTGCACACATCCAAAACTTATTTTAAATGCAAAATTGATTTTCGTCCGCGCAAAATTATTTCTTCTTTGCGATACGGACATTTTCTTCACAAAATTCAATTCACGCGCGTGCAAAATGCACTTTTGCGCGCTCAAAATATGATGTTTCGCGCTCAGAATTGAGGCAGAGATCTAATCCCATACAGAAGTGAGGGTCCACTGTCAATGTCCAGAGGGGTAAGTAGCTTGCATGCCAGATGATATTGGAAATAATCTCAGGGAGGAAGTGCATATTATCATGATCCCCGTTAGCCACAGTAAGTGACCTGCTCTCCTCACATATTTCTGTCACCCACTGCAATAGGTCTGTCTGCATTTGGTCACATAGATCTGCTTTTTCCAGGTCCTCTACATCTGGAATGATGACACACTCTTCTGCAGTTTGCGCTTTCAGGTATTTCTTGCACCTTTCTGATATGAGGGGGACTCCAGAGCTGTCACTTCTCTCTGCTTCACTGACAGCCACAACCATAATGCTGCGTAGTAGCTCTCTAGCATCATCCATGGATTGTGACTTCTGTAGCTGTGCCATTGACCTCACAAAGAAACCTTTAATGCAATGTTTTTTTCTTCAAGCAGTCCCACTGGCATAACATCTCAATGCAGTGTGCAACATCAACTCAATGGCATTCTGCAGACTGTTAACAAAGTAAGATACCCCACCACAAACTGATGTGGTCACTTACAAACTCTTTTGGAGTTGGTGTACCTGAATGAATCCGTTGTCAGCCTATGTGTTATTGCATTAACATCATGTCTCTCTGACAGCATTTGCACAGCTGGGACACTTGAGCTCTCATCATCTGCCAGAACGCCCTGATATAAGAAGATATGGCCAGGCATGCCGTTTGGTCTTTGTAGTTTCCTCACTACTGAGCCAGTTGCTTCAAAACTCACAGTGGAGTTAGTAGATGTTTTTGATAATGACTTGTACATATACATTTGTGTTTGACTCCAATAGTGACAGAAAATTGTGCCCAGTCCATTGTCTTTAATGCTACCAATGTGAGGTGCACTGTATTTTAACATCTACAGTAACAATATAGGATCCTTGTCGCCTAATTCTCAGGCATTTCTCTTTTGCTTTGCTTTGCACAGGGTGGCCAAGTTAGACAGATGTCTTGGCTCAGGATCTCCAAAAATGCTTGGAACAGCCAATGTGCAGGGAGTCAGCAGTATTTTTAAATAAACACTTTAGCACTATTGGGCTATTCATTCCAGGTTCTCAGTCACATTTAATGTGAATGTGGCCACAACACTCCTTCCAATTGTCTCTGATTTCTATGTATTTCTCTGTGGCTTATGGATATACCTCAGCCCTTTTAAAGGCAAATGTGCAGGGACTTTTCACTTCTTGCTAAATGTGTTGATTCATCACACATGTGCAGATGCCAGGCTTCAAAAATGTGTATTCCTTTTTTTGTGTTTGTATGAAAACAGTATGAACCTGTTTTTCTGTATTGGTCTGAATAAAACATTATATCCTATATTATTAACAATACGGTAATGTTGATCCCTAAATGCACAACATATTCTAAAAACTCTATGTAACAGTCGGCTATTTTCAGCTCCCAAAATATTTAACCCCACAGAGATTCAAAACCTAGGCTCCTTTTCGAATTCCTTTTAGAATATTTAGAATATTAACGTGCAATCAAACTAAGTAAAAGGAAAATACAGCTTAGTAGATAATAGTAAATAAACCAAGATAAAAAAATGGGCCCAAGAAAAAAACAGTAAACAATAGTCTTTTGTTCAGTAACTACCTGGGTAGTAAATGTGATCAAAAGTTCTTATCTGATCCTTTTGTTGAGTTCACTCAGGAAAAAGAGCTTATTGAAGAGCTTATTGACACGTCCGGTTGTATTGGAAAATGGAGAAACGCATTATTGTTGCTGTCTGCAGGAACCCTGAAATCTATGACACAACCCCTTATTCCTATAGAGACCGGACAAAAAAGGAGATTGCTTGGAAAAAAAAAAAGGAGGAAGTTGGACTACCTGGTAAGTTTTGAGAATATGATTCTAGTTATAAGGTTTACATTACTATAGTATTAACTAAAGATAGCGCAACCTGGCATTCCTGGTGTTGAAATGTGTACTTGTCTGGTATACTACTAACGTTAATGATTTGTGTTTACATCTGTTTCTTGTCAGAGAAGACAATCCGTAGAAAGTGGAAGGGCCTCAGGGACACATACATAAAGGAGAAAAAGAAAGAGACAGAAAAAAAGAGTGGGTCAGGAGCAAGCCAGGGGAAAAGGAGTGGAAGTACCCTGTGGTCTTGTCTTTCCTTGACCTCTTCGTTAACCCGAGAGAGACAAGGAAAACGGGAGGTCTACTTAAGTTCCCCAAGTCTTTCAGCAACTTGGGTACCAAGATAACCTGAGTGAGCTTTTCACATGCAGCAGTGTCTAATCATAACATGATGTGTGATATTGCGTTTATACAACAGTTTGACGGCACAAGTGTGTTCATTAATAAAAAAAAAACCACTGCACCAGCAAAACTACTTCTTTCCACCACAGATACAAATCTCAAGTTGACAGTTAAACAGCTGAGCCCAAGCATCTGTTACTAGTTTGAAAACGTCACTTTAGAACTAGAAGGAAGGTTGAGTTGCTTCTTTGAATGTTTATTGCATTCTTGTATCAAAAGCTTAATGTATTATGTAGAGTATAATAAGAGATGGACTGAGCGAGTGTGATTACCTGCATCTGATACAACATTCATTCTTCAGCTCAATCTCATATTCCCAATAAAACATTAGTTAGAATGTCAGCTGAAGAAAGCGGTATCTTTGTCGTACTATCCTTTCCACTTTGATGACAGCACTGCTCATTTGTCAGTTGTGTCTTACAAGGTGTAAGTAAATAAGAATATCATCCTTGTTTACAACACAGATTCAGCCTCTTTCAACATAAAATCTTTGCTGCTGACTAAAAACAGTCTCTTATCACAATATAATGGCGTAAACTGTTTGCTCTAGAACAAATAATAAATTAATAAGACCAAAGATTGCACATTTGATTAAAGGTCATTGCACACCGAGTCTAAAATTTGAGTCTGAAATTTTTGCACCTCTTGTTGTGTCAATCGAGTTTACACACTATCTCCGAAACTTTCGTCTGTCATAAAAAAAATTGGATCAGGTTTGATTTTCTGCATTTTCGATGAATATGAACACAAGAGTTGTGTTTTGGGGCCTCAACTTTTTATTATTTATATTGATCATCTTGATTTTAACATTATAAATGTTATTTTTTATTTCTATGCTGATGAGTTTATTGTAGTACACCCACATTACCTGGAACACAATTTTTAATGGGGGACCCCCTCGAAATGTGATCGGGCTAGTTTTGAGCAACAATTGGGTGGGTTTTGTTGTTAAAACTTGGCAACCCTGATCTCATGTAAGTAAATTAAGGACGACACTCCATTTAAAGCTAGGATTTTATATTAGAAACAAAGCCTGTTTCTCATTTGAGGCAAAAAGGAGAACATTCTGCCAGTTCTTCATTATTATTTGCATAAAACCACACATATCAAACATTTACGCTCCTTGTACACTCTTATCATGGTGCACTTGACTCCTAAAATTACAATTGGTTATGAACCCATCATTGTGAGCTGTACAATAGGTTGGTCTTCATTAACGACACAAAGGCCTAAGCAATAATACCTGTTAATATAAATCAATTTGGGTCTATTGACATCATATCTTAGTTCTCTTATTTATCAGAAAATTGGAGGGGTGTGTAAAACAAACAGATCATTTTGGCTCAAAGGGAATTGATTATTATATTTACATGAAAATATAAGGCGTAAAACAGAATCACTGTTTTACAACTGATCAAATTGTTCTGCGATCAGTCAAACAGGCCACAACCATCAACTCTGAAATAGATATTAATATCTAAAGTATAGTAAAAAAAAAGAAGAAAAAAATACTATTTATTAGCACAATAATAATAGTAGCAGTACCTTTTAAGCACAAAACACATCTTTAAATATAAACATGATTTTACTGAACAAAAAACTAATCTAACAAATAAACACACTCGCACATTCACACAAGATGCAGGAAAGGAAGTGAGGAAAAATAACACTTTGTTCACATCTGGAGTGAGGTCTTGGGAAGCCAGTCTGAAAGGCCATTTGCTGGCGATGAATGTGGGCTGGTTAAAGTTTGAGGCAGGCAAAGACAAAGTTGGAGACATGGTTTTGTGGAAAAACCTAGCTTATAAAATGAAATTAACCAGAAGAAAGAAAAGAGTGTGGCAGGACTAGATGGCTTCTTTTTCATTGTGGTAGATGGGCGGCAAGTAACCAGGCCAAAAAGTGCCTAAAAAATTGTCCCAAAATAGGGTGGCCGTATGTGCCATTTTTACGGCACACGTCCTGGCCAGGATTTCTACATTTGTCTTTGTTTTCCTTTTTTTATACTTCCTGAAGCGAATGATCGACCAATGACCAGTTGTTTGACCAATGATGTGCAGGCATCGTACATAAACGACCAATCGTGGTGTGTGAGAAGGTGGGATCTACAGAGAATGGTCAAAGCGATGCAAATACAATGTGTTCGTTTGTTAGTTCGTTCAACTTGAAGGACAACAATCGTTGTATGACATCAAAGTACAGCGATTCGAAAGCATAAGGAACCACCTGCTCTCTATCCACAAGTCTCCAGGGGGCGCTACTGTAAAAAATAATGTGGGTAAAACTTCTGGTGAGGCAGCGGACGTAGTATACCAATGGTATTTTGTGTGCTAATTAGTGAAGAGGCTAAGTGTTTTTTAGAGCATTGTTTACTTCGTAAAGATGCACCCCTTTATGCGAGATGTCATTATGTTCTTAGGGAAACATATGCTCTTCGAATTGGTGTTCTCACATCATTAGCAAGTTTGGATCCCTAAATCTTGAATGACTGTCAACTAGTGAAATGACATTTGATCCAAGACATCAGAGCTTGTGTTAAAGGGCTTGCCAGATGAAGCTTTGATTCGAGGCTTGTTAACGTAGAAATCCCTTTTATAGAAGCCTCACTTTCTGTCCGGTCATGTGCGCAATTCACTTTGCGTGTCCTAATGTTCGACAGCCAGATCTTTTAAATACCCAGTCATTTAAGTAATATGAAGAAGACAAATTATTTCAGGAAGAAATATGTATTTGCCATATTCAATTAATATATGTGTACATTATTCTTCTATTACATCATATTGATATTCGTACTGGCATTTAATGGCACTGTTCAACAGGTAAATTAATTTATCAGAATCAGAAATTCAACAAACAAACACACAAACAAACACACAAACACACACACACAGACACTCTTAAGGCTTTTATTTGTGCATATAACATGAATTGATCTATGGAAATTGTGGTGAATGTTTCTTCCAAAGGAGCTTACAGGCTTTTGGCTGCTTTATTTTTTACTAACCACCAGATCGCGCTCTTTTCAACGCTCTCGAAGCTTTGAATCTTTTCCCGAAACAGTCAGAGGAAAGTTTTGGTGCTTTACGAGGCTTCATTTGTCCGTCACTCCTGTCAACTGTTGAATGAATGAGGGTCACGTCCCGCTTGTTTACTTTGAACCGGAAGACGCTCCCATTTTTGACACAAGTCAACGTGTCCCGTAAAAATGGCCAGTATGGTCACCCTATCCAACATGTTTTAGTCACACAGTTCTTCATTTTCCCGCTCTTGCAGAATATAATTCGGTCATGATTTCTATAAAAACAATATGATACCTTTTAACCGGAATTGACTGATGTCAACATTTGAGACATGAATTATCATTCACACACATACCAAACACACTTAAACCTATAAAATATTCAGTAGTTATTCATAATGGCATTAACAATCTTGAATAAAGCATAATTGTAGAACATGTGGATTACAGACATGATATGCAGTTATGTAGTGAAAGGATGTTTGGTCTTCTTGCCATCATTTTGGAAAAATCTTATGAATTTTATACATGTAAAGCCAGTCTGTGTGCCATTCTGAGAGTGGTGAGGAATTCAGTCCTATGAGGAAAAGGTTAAAAGGTCTTGAGAGGGACTCTCTGGGTGAGGTAAACCAATCAAAATGTGCCTTTTTTATTTTTGACCATTTCTCTTTTGGCTAACTGCCTAAAATTGACAATGTTATAAAAATCTTTCCTTGTCTGGGACCATCTCCTACAGACTCCTCCTGTTAGGAGCTAGTTAGTTCAGTTTGGACTTGCTGGGATCAAATGACAGAATCTGTGAATTTATGGACTCTGGGCCTCCTGTGGAATTTTACTCTTCTGTTTCAGGTCAAGGCTGGAATACACTACATGACTTTCAAACTGAACAGATTTTTAAAAAAACACTAGGCATCATACACGTACCGACTTTGTAAATAGTGTGCCTATTTACAAAGCCTTGTTGCTAGAAGACGTATGACAAATGAAAACAATATACGTTCTAAAATCAGTTCAAAATATCCTCCAACTCCACACTGTCAGATTTCACACAGCACGTGTTCCGAGAATGCGGTTGTGAGTTTTGAAAATTTACGGGTGTGAGTTTGGTTACAGAATACGGTTGTCACCCTTACATAACTTTACTGTGTTTGAACGTAACCGTATTAAAGGAGAAGTCCACTTTCAGAACAACAATTCACCAATAATTTACTCACCCCCTTGTCATTTTTCTCCATATAATGGACTTCATTGGTGCCTCAAATTTGAACTTCCAAAATGTAGTTTAAATACAGCTTCAAAGGGCTCTAAATGACAATTATTTGTAAATTATTTGTAAATTGTTTTTCTGGAAGTGGATTTCTCCTTTAAGGACTCAAATACAGGACTGACAACCGTATTCTGCTGCTGTGTGAACGTGGCCAAAGTCTGAAGCTCAAAAATCTTTGACCATTATACACTATACAATTTTCTATGGAATCGACTGGCTCTGACTTTTGCCAACTAGCCTCAACTTCTCCAGACTGTAAATAGGTGGAAATTCGGGTCAAAAATTGTGTAGTGGATTCCAGGCTTCAGTTTCCTTTCTGATCATATTATCTAGGGCTGCACAATTAATCAAAAGCAATTGTCATGCGCATTTTGTCAGTAAAGCCAGTTGTAAAATCAATAGTAAATCTCCAGCACATGCTTTCAGATGGAGCAGCATTTACTACGCAGAGCTGTAGTTCACTGACAAATTACTCTATATCACGTTCATTATTGTAGACGATTTAATTGTGCGATAATGACAGCTGTTTGCGTAGCTTCTCAGTAAACTACTGCTGCGTAATAAATGCTGCTACATCTGAAAGAAAGTGCCATGTTTACTAACATGTTTTTACTCCAAACTCTCTTAATAACATCATTAGAGTGTTTGAAATGAATCCTTCAGTGAGATAGTGTGGCTTCTTACACAGAATAAGGCACGCACAGTATTCATTATCATTCTAAGCAGTGATAAAAGCATTGAATTATTACTTTACTATAAGGAAAATTATAACAAGAACACAGATAAACCATACAGTCATGTGAAAAAGTTAGGACACCCTATTGAATTTCATGGTTTTCTGTATCAGGACATAATAAAAAATTATCTGGTCCTTGGCAGGTCTTAAAATTTGGAAAGTAAATCCTCAGATAAACATCATCACATGACATATTACACCGTGTCATTATTTATTTAATAAATAATGTGTGACAAAGTTAGGACACCCTATAATTCAATTGCCTGTAGATCCACTTTTAGCAGCAATAACTTGAAGCATTCATTTTCTGTGTGACTTTATCAGTCTCTCACATTGTTCTGGAGGAATTTGGACCACTCTTGTTTTCAACGTTGCTCCAGTTTGTTGAGGTTTGTAAGCATTTGCTTATGCACAGCTCTCACAACAGCATTTCAGTCAGGATGAGCTCTGGACTTTGACTGGGCTATTGCAACACCTTGATTCTTTTCTTTTCAGCCATTCTGTTGTAGATTTGCTGATGTGCTTGGGATCATTGTCCTGTTGCATGACCCAATTTTGGCCCAACTTTAGATGTCGCGCAGATGCCCTCGCATTTGACTCTAGAATACTTTGATATACAGAGGAGTTCATGGATAACTCAATGACTGTGAGGTGCCCATGTCCAGTGGCTACAAAACAAGCCCAAAATGATCAGCCCTCCTCCAGCATGCTTGTCTTTTGGTATGAGGTGTTTGTGCTGATATGCTCTTTAGGTTTTAACCAAACTTGGTGCTGTGCATTATGGCCAAACATCTCCACTTCGGTCTCGTCTGTTCAAAGGACATTATTCTAGAAGGCTTGTGTTTTGTTCAGATGCAACTTTGCAGACCTAAACTATGCTGTAATGTTTTTTTTTTTTTTTTTAGATAGAAGAGGCTTTCTTCTGCCAAACCTTCCAAACATGCAATTTTTGTCCCATATTTTTCTAATGGTATTGTCATGAACTTTATCATTTAACATGTTATCTGAGGCCTGTAGAGTCTAGGTTTAGTTCTTGGTTGTCTGCCATTTCTCTGAGCTTTACACAGTCTGATCTTGGGGTGAATTTTCTGGGACGTCCACTCCTGGAAGGAGAGGTGTCTGTTTTAAATGTCTTCCACTTGTGAATAAATTTTAAATTGTTTGGAAATGGCCGTATTACTCTTCTCAGATTGATGGCAGCAACAATTGCTTCTCTAAGATGATTGCTGATGTCTTACCTCCTTGGCATTGTGTTAACACACACCTGAAGGCTCCAGACCAGCAAACTGCCAAAGCGTATGCTTTTATAGAGGAGCTCAGACTTGCTGATGATCAGTTAATCAAAGGTGTTCGATAGGCAGTGCTTGACTGTTATTTACCCTCTTAATTCCAATGTTAACAGTAGGGTGTCATAACTTTGTCACACATGGCTTTTCCATTTTGGCTTTATTTTTGTTCAGTAAGCAATGACACAGTGCAATTTGTCATGTGTTGCTGTTCATTTTTATAGGTTTTAGGTTTTAGGTTTTATAGTTGAAATTTTAAGACCAGCCAAGGACCAGTTTTTTTAATGATGTCCTGATACGGAAAACCATGGAATTCAATAGGGTGTCCTAACTTTTTCACATGACTGTATATTGTCATAGTCTTGTGTATATTAGTCATGTTGAATCAATGAAAGCAGTTAAATCTTGTGTTTAATTAGCTGCAGCGATTCTGATTTCCTTCCTGGGTTTCTTCTTCGGGTGCATTTGGAGTTTCTTCTCGCCTTCGGATAGATTTACTGATCACAGAACCATGCTTCACTGACAAGATGCGCATGACAATTACAGCTTTTGCTTAATTGCGATTGCAATTTCATTTCGATTTATCGTGTAGCTGTACATTATCACTGTCTGACTAATTGTTTTAAAACCTGAGTTAGCATTGTTGCTAGAAGGGTATAACTGATGATTCAGTATTTTCAAGCCATTTACATTTCCCCATTACTTCTTGCCCACCTAAAAACATACCCTGAATCTCTCTAGCAATTCTGTAAGCATGCAAATCAGTTACCATGACAATCTCCAACCTCAAAAACAGGTCTGCCTTTAAAGTGTAACATTTAAAACTTTCCCCCCCACTATTTATATTTAAGAAATTTTGTGGACTTAAAGTTGTTGAAAGTGAATTTATTGCTTTTACATGCTTTTCAAGGACCCAAGGGTTCACTGTTTTTTCCAGTTGCTTGAAGTTGCTCCTTTTTTTTAAACTTCTTCCCGCACTCGGAGCATTCTGGCAATTTCCTCACATGAATCCTCATGTGCTTTTTAAGGCTTCCTTTACGTGTGAAACATTTTTCACACTGATCACATTTGTAAGGCTTCTCTCCAGTGTGAATTCTCATGTGAGTCTTAAGATTTCCTTTTCGTTTCAAGGTTTTTCCACAGAGCTTACAGATGTGAGGGCTTCCTCCGTTGTGAAGACTCATGTGAGTATAAAAGGTTTCTTTATGCGTGAAACTCTTTCCACACTGACTGCATACAAATGGCTTCTCTCCAGTGTGAGTTCTCATGTGAATCTTGAGACTACTTTTTCGTGCAAAGCTCTTTTCACATTGTTGGCAGGTAAAAGGCTTCTCTCCAGTGTGAATTCTCATGTGGAGTTTAAGGTTTAATTTTTTCATGAAATACTTTCCACACTGTTGGCAAACGAAATTAGTTTTTGTACCAGTCTTCCGAGCTCTTTTTTGTGGGGAAGTCTTTTCAGACTGTGAACAATCTCCAGTTATGAAATGATGTTTCTTAATCAGATCTTTGTCTTCGATTTCATTCAGATCTTCACTTTCCTCTTTCAGCACTATTAGGTCTAAGGCAAAAAAAGACAAATACATGTTAAACCCATTTTATATGCAAAAATAAAGAGACAAACTTTTTAGACATTTAAAGCATTAAAACCATAAATGTAGTAGTAAGCAGAGATAAAGGCTTAAGCATTAAAATGCCATTGGCACACGGTAGGCACATGCATTTAAGTGGGCAAATAAAGGACTATTTCAAAGTCTGTTGTATACGTTGAACTTCTTACTGTCAGCTGGTGGTGATATGAATTTGATGCTAATCAAACAATGCACTTAAAAGGAAAACAGGAAGAGTCTCGTATCTTCAATATCATTCATTTAAACCCTCACCATGGCCCATTCAAGATTTCTAAAACCTGTTTGCAATTTAGCATCCTCAATGTCAGAGTCATACCAACAACTCTGATGCATGTACTTAGCAGGCTTAAATCTCATCCAATTTGGCACCTCAACAACACCTAAGAGCATAAAGGTATAATGTGTTATCACGGCAACTCTATTTAGTCAAGTCACCTCTATTGATATAGCACTTTATACAAGTTATACAATAGATTGTGTCAAAGCAGCTTTATAGTATTAAACAGGAAAATTTAGAATATTAAAAATCCTTTCACAGGTTTACATAATGCCATTATATCATTATGGCCAAGTTTGAAGTGATATGGATAAATATTATAGGATTATTTCAAAGCCTGCCAATTTGGAGTGCCACAGGGCTCTGTATTAGCTCCTCTGTTTTTCTTGTTGTGTGCGTTTCCCATCACTATTATAGCAATGATACTTATCGGAGTGTTATTGATGTTAGACCTGCATCAACTAATCAATCAAATAGACAGAGAAATAACATATAATGGAAATAAATCACCAACAAATGATATATACTGCATTATACAGTGTAGTGTTTGAAGCATGTGTATATAGGATGCATAAAAGGTTTTTAGACAAACATGTGTTTTGCTTTCCCTTATTTTTTTACATTACAAAAATATTAACGTCTTTCAAAAAAAGTGACGTTACATACAAACTATCAGTAAACTGTACAACTATAGAATTGTGACTGCACCAGTTGTGTAGTAGTACCCTAATAACTAATTATACATTTTATATATTTATTTAGTTATTTTAAGATTTATTTTTGGCCTTTTTGGCTTTATTATGATAGGACAGATCATACAGGACAGGAAGCGAATTGGGAGAGAGAGAAGGGGGCGGGAAAGGTCCTCGAGCTGGGATTCGAACTAGGGACGCCCGTAGCGCAACAGCACTGTATGTCGGCACACTGCCCACAATGCTATTGGTGCCGACATACATACATAAATACATACATATTTTTTTTAAACATTTTTTTGTTAAAAATATTTACAGATCCATATGCCATACAATTTGAAAACATAACCAAACATCTATGAAACATCAGTCAATAAAGCCTCACTGATGAGCCATTATAACTGCATGAATAAAAGGGTGGCTTTAATGCAATACTTGCCAGATAGTTTAAAGTTTCAAACTCATGTTATAAATGCTCAATAAATATATTTATTCATACTTATTTCACTTAACATACTTATTTCATTATCCAGCAAAAATGGAATATTATAGCGAGACTGATAGGTGTTAAGTATGTGGTCTTCTCATTTATATCATGACTCGTGTAAAATTTCTTAATATGTTGCTTACCAGAAGCTACTTTGTGTCTTACCCATGATGCTCTGCAAAAAGTTATGATGCCTATTCAGTACCAACTGAAATAGGGAAACAAGCTTTTCAGTATGCTTCACCTAGTAAATGGAATACTTCACTAAATTAAATTAAATTAAATTAAAGACACTTAATGAAGTTTGGTGTCAATGTACACTTTTAAATCTTTGATCTGTGACCTAAAGGAAGAGTAAAAATACAAATGTTTTAAGTATTGGTATTGTGTTGTTTTGATATTGTAATACTGTGACAACAGTATTAGGACAATAAAAATGTAAAAGTGTGGATTATATAAATGAAATCAACGACTATTTAAGATAGAAACACCTAAGATCAGGAGTTTCACTCCAACCCTAATCAAACACACATGAACAAGCTAATCAATATCTAGGGCATGATCTCAAAATTGTTATTGGAGACATGAATGCCCAGTTTAGCTGCGACCGCCAGGGCTTCAAAAACACCATTGGCCCATGCCATGACCAAACCAAAGCTACTATCGGAGAAGTAATGTTGGTCGGCTTATATCTATAGTAATGGTCATGACCTCTGACTAGAAATAATGTTGCTTTCAAGTTCAAGTGTGTACAGATCTATGGGGACTAAACAAAGGTACTTTTAGAATTACTATTAGTCACTTACCTCTGTCTAATATCCAACACTGATGAGATTGTGACCGTAAAGTACGCTAACGGCCGAAGCGATATCTTTGAGCGACATGAGCACCCGAATGAACAGAATAGTATAGAGTACAATTATATTAAAGAGTATATAGACTCATTAGATGTCTAGATATATCCTATTAAGGATCTATAATGATCGGCATTCTAACCTAAATTCCAGGTAGAGATTTCAATTTAACCGAAATTAAATAACGTTGCGCACTGGAAAGACCCAACACACAAGAAACCTTCATCCACCATTGGATTCCTCCGTTGGGCCAATTGCGTGGACCTTACAACATCATCAGCCTTGCAACAAATGTGAAAAGCCGGTTAAAGCCGGTTCTGTAATCAGCAGTTAATCGCCATCATGTGCATGATTTCAGATAGAGCAGCGTCAATACACAGAGCCGTAGTTCACAGACAAGCTACGCAAAACCACAGACGAGATCATCAATATTATCAAATCGCGCTGCAATAATAAAGTTGCTTGTGTAGCTTCTCTACGAGTACTTTATAGCATTCTAAGCAGCAATAAAAGCAATGTCGAATAGCATTGCATTATTATATACTGTATTATAATGAAAATTTCAATAAGAAGTCAGATAAACCATATATTGTCGTAGTTCTGTGTTTATTGATCACATTAAATCAATGAAAGCAGTTAAATCTTTTGTTTATTCAGCTGCAGAGATTGTTATTTCCTGGATTTCTTCTTCAGGGCACATTTGGAGTTTCCACGCGAGAGCGCCCTCTGGCCTTCAGATGGTGATTTACTACTGATCACAGAATCGTGCTTCACTGACAAGATGCGCACATGAATATCGCAGCTTTTCTTAATATCTATAGCGATATTGTCGCGATTTATCGTGCAGCGCTACTACAACTGCATTACTAATGAGGACTTTCTGTGACAAAGCAATATGCCAAGTCTTACTATAATGATTCCACACTGCCACCAGTGGTTGGCTGGACACACTATACGGATGGAAAGCAGCCGCATTCCAAAGGCATCACTCCAGTGGGTTCCACCTGAAGGAGACGATGCAGGGGTCGACCACTGACCTAGCGCCGAACCTTTATCAAGGACCTCAATTCTCAAAACATCACATGGGAAAAGCCAAAGACCTGGCCTCTTGATTGCATTCGCTGGAGAGCTCGTCACCCAATACATTTCTTAGTGTGGGTGGAGATGTAGAAAAAGAATAAAACAACACAACTTCAACAATAACAACCTCAATAAAACCAGTGCAGTACAATTCTCTGGACTCTCTTTGTCAATAATCATCACAACGAATGTCAAGCGTTCGCATTTGGACTGTTATAACGGCCATTTAATAGTATGGCCTCTACCTAGTGTACCCAAAAGCCTATAAATTCTCAAAGAAAACTTAAAACTTCAATATAGGTGAGTATGTGTCACATGACAGTAGACAAGCATGCAAAAGGCAACATTTATAGAAAGAGGTCAATAGTTGTCTTTATAGCCACCTTTTCTCCTAAAAGGTGAAAAAAACTCAATTTCAATGGCAAAGTCTCTGAGATTGCAATAATAACGACTAGATGGCAGCAGAGGACCACTCATTGTCCAAGATGACATGAAACTCACTAATATAGTTCTTTTCACAGGTTTTGCCTTTGACAAATTATGTGAATTCAAGTGAATGTGAATTTAAAGTTTACCACTTCATTTACAGATCATGCAGTTATGCCACATTACGATTGTAGATAACCCTGAAAAATAGAGAAGACTTGCAGCAAGCATTTGATTACCTATCATTTATTTTAAATCTCTATATCTGCAACAAAAGGTGTTTGCATGTGTGTGCAAGTATGCTAACTGTGTATTAAGCATTACACTTATGGAGATCGGCCCATATTTGGTGTAAAAATGGTGTATTTATATGGCAAATGCATGAAACAGCTAAACCCTCTTTCTGCTGGATTTACGTAGTACATGAAATTGGCTGTGCATATGCGTCGCATCATCCTAAAGCAGCATGAAAACTTTTATAAACATCGGCCCATAGGTGGAGCTACAACTGTCAAAAAGATGTATAAAAGCTGTATTCCTATTGCAAATGCCATTACGGATTGTGTACAACTTCACAAATCATCTGTGCACATGCACTGCATCATCCTAAGAAAGCATGAAAACTTTTATGGACACTGACCCATAGGTGGAGCTATTACTGTCAAAAAGGTGACAAATACATTATATTTTACTGTGCAAAAGGACATTGAAATGACTGAAAAAAGATCTGTAAAACTTAATGGAATCAGGTCAGCAAATGCACCTTATCATTCTATAGTAGCATGCAAACTTTCACTGAGATCAGGCCACATGTAGGGCTACTACATTTTAAAAGGTTTTTACAAAAATGGAAAAAAACAACAACCTCTACTTACATGAAAAATGACCTGAAAGTGCCAAAAGCAGCCTCTTCCTGTCTGATGTACGTTTTCCACACTGTTTTTGGAATCTGTAGCTTTTTTACAGGGCTTTTTAAGACCCTTTTTATATAGGGGCATAAGCGTGTAGTGCTAAAACCACAGACTGTAAAAAAAGATGCCACTTTTTCCATTGTTATGCGAAAATGTCAGTTAGGAGCCTGGGTCTGCACAGAAGGAATCGTCAGTACAGTACAATCGACGCTAACAGCTTGGTATGCAATATATTTTTTCTTAACTGATATTTAAATTATGTTAGAATAAATATAATTCACTAAAATGGTTTTTAATCTTAAAAGTATCTAATCTACTGGGCTACTGTGAAATAATTGTGACAGAAATACATCACTACCTAGACAGCACACATACGTCGCAGGGACATCTGTGCGATGTGTGCGTTTTCATCTGGAAGACATATTTTTTAGGGTGTTTGCTCATCTGGAATATGTCACATTGACGTCCTTTTCTCACATTCCAACGACATCAGGAGGAAGACAGCTTGTGAACATTTTTATTCAGTACATGACATAACGAATTGAAGTAACATAATCTCAGCTGCACTTGAAAGTAACAGTAGTATTTGTCTGGTAATGTGACCTTAACACGTCTTTATACACATGAGTCTCCATGTCAAATAAAACCACTTAAATTAAGACACTTATAATGTATTCTTCAAAAATATCAGCTAGACATCTTAATAAGGATCAAATGAATGAGTTCAGCTTTGAGAATAAAAACCAACCTGTCTGTTCCTCAATATCTTCTTGTTTCAGACTAAATACTTCTGCAATCCTTATGTCTTCACTCTCCTCTTTGATAAGCGCCATCTTTATAATAGTGTGTTACGTGGATCTCAGTTGCTTCACCAGGAGTTTTTCTCTGTTTGGACACTGTCGTGATTAAAATAAGAAAAAAATTAACAGAAAGAAAAATCTATCCAAACTAAATCTCTAGGTGCGTCTCAGTCAGCTCCCTAGTTAGGTAGTCAGTGCACTGGTAAGAGTCAGTCAGTTATACACTCAAAACTAGCACTAAAAATTCATAAAGAGACACAAAATATACTTAATATGAAATTGTTTCGATACAGAATGATCTGTAGATTATATTAATTAAATTACATGACTTCATGTGCAGTTGGTTTGTAGCAGTTTGTTGTTCTTGTTGCATTTACACAGTTTTGAGCATCAGTGATAAGCGCTTCAAACCAGTTAATTATTTTGCCAATGACAAACATTATCAAAAAGCTCCATTTCACCATCATTCGTTTTTAATATTGGATTTCAAAGTTACAGTTGGTTCTCAAGACTTAACACAAACATAAAACCAAATAATGATCCAGTAATAATAAAAATAATAATACATACATACAGAAAATGACATCACAGAAAATATTTTAAATTAAATGTCTTGTGCTTATTTATTTAAATTTTTTTACAAAATCAAAATACATTTCAAGGGCCACATTTACAAAGAGATATTTTGATTTTCCAAAACAAAAACAAATCAGTAATATACTTTTTTTTTGACATGCCATCTATATTAACTCAAATACTTTTATTAAATTTTATTTTAATAATCGCAAATTAGATTTATTTCATGCAAGAAAATAGAAGTACAGAGAAAAAAATATATACAATAGTTTCTTTTTCCCTAGAAAAAAACAACTAATTTATATTCACACGAAAACATTCCAATATTTCTTTCACATGATTCTCCATAACTATTTATGACCGTGACCGAATTCGTGTTTACTATAAAATAATTCACAATATAGGGAGCAAATTGAGACGCAGCTTTTGCTGATGCGCTTTTCTCTCACAAATAACGTACATTAATGTCAGATAAATCATTACTGTCTTACATTAAATAGTAACCAAACCAATTACATCGCTTGAAAATAGCGCTGACTTAAAAACTTTTAAAGTTAAAAAACACAAACCTTTCTTCAGCCGGATCACAGATGCAGGAGCGCGGCGCAGCCTTATGACGTCACATCTCCACACCAAAATAAAAGTCTTGTTCAAACGCTACAGTGTCAAAAGTTTATGGAACGATTGTGTTGCCTACTGTAAAAGGCAAAACAGCCATGTTTAAATGCAGAAAGCACTTCTACCAATAAAATGCAATATTAATTATAGCCACAAATTATTTAAAAACACACAAATGCAACAATAAATAGGAAATGTGTTACTATTAAAGGTTTTCTTTTTGTCCTGGTATGACAGAAGACGTCTTTAAAGGTTTGTGCTGCACTGTGACAGCAAGAGGAAGCTGTTAAAGTTTTTTTCCCACTTATTTAAATTCAGATGTTATTGATATAGTTCCTATGTTACAGTGTTTCTAATAATAGGGTATTATATTACAGTGTTTCTAAAAATATATATTCCATAAAATATTAAATATCTACATATGTATACTCTTAAGATTTTCTCTTAAATTATCAGTTTTGCTGCACAGTCTGGTTATGTTGTTTTCTCTTGGACATGTATTAATTCATTACAACAATTGCTAAAACTTATGATCACAGTATACTTTGTTTACTTTCTTGATGGGTCTGGAAGATAAAAAACTGAGGTCCAGAGTGGTGAGTCCAAAAATTACTTTTTGGCAGTGGAGTAAGCATTTGAAGAAAGCTTACTAAGTTCAGCTGACATTTAATTTGCATTTGCTCTTTTAGTGCATACCATAGAACAAAATAATTTTTTTTTTTTTTTTAATAGAAAATTTTAAGTATTATTGTTTAAAGTTTTAATATGAATATGTTAAGTCAAAAAGGTATGGAAAACACTTTTCGTACTTTTTACACTGCATAAATCATATCTTTGCTATCTGCATGACTAGAATGTCTTACTGGGCAGTGCAGTAAATCATTGAGCATAATGATGGAACAAACAAAACACAAAGAAATAAAGTTGGTCTTAATACTTGCATTATAAAGAATTCACCCAGGTAAAATTAGCAGTTATACTAGCATTATACAACATACAGATGTTGATGTGTTATACAAATATTGTAAATCAATACATTTGACTAGTAATTACCAAAAACAGCAGGTATTTCTCTCTAAGTTGATGCATTATTAGCTGCCCAGAGCATCCTGGAACTTGCTCTGCCATGATCTAAGCTCTGCTTGTTTGTTTGTTTTTTTGTTTTTTTGCAGGATGCTGTCAAGCTTGATTTTATTTTTTTGCTTTTCTATTGTTCTGCAAATATTCAGACCATTTTTTGGAGACTGAGGAGCAGCCACCCAGTACCCTGATTGGCAGGCTTGTCTTCACACCTTGGCACGAATGATTACGCCATGTATACATACAATTAGAGGGTCTTTCGTACATTTATGTGCATTTTCAGACGGGATATCGACAACAGAGAACAGTGCTACACTAGTTGTAGCAGCCGTGGTCATTGTTTTTTTCAGCTTTACCGTTGCTATTGTTCATTTAAGAAAAAAAAGGTATTAGGGAAGTTGAAGGCAAAATTGAGGTTGTGTTGCCTTCACCAACCCCAATCAATGTTTCTTTTGTATCACTGTTATAAGGTGACCTTTGGGATCTGCTGGATAGCACGGTTGATCACAGTCGAAGGAGCCCAGGTGCAACAGCAGACTGGTATTTATCAGAAGTGAATCTCACAGAATCTGAGGATGGACTCAACAGAAGCATCAGTATCCTTACTTATACCAGTTGGAATTTGCATTTTTATCCAAGATTTTATCCAAGAAGAGGAATCGTATAAACCCCAACACACTTCAAACACTTCTATTTCTCAATAAACATTGGTAATATTCTGCTCTGTTGCAGTTTGTTGTGTTACACTCCTTCCCTCATAAGCACTGCACATTCTCACTTTTGTTGTTCGTACTGTCATTATCCCCACAATGAGTGAATAAGTTATGACCTGCAGCAAATGATATGCAAAGCCAGATCCATACACCAACATTCCTAAGGAATCTTAGCCCATTCCTCTTTAAGAATGACCTCTAGAAAAGTAATATTGTTGGGTTGTAGACTGCCTTCTTCAAATCCCACCAGAGATTTTACGTGGAATTCAAGTCAAGTGACTGCTGTGGCCACTGTAAAAACAGGATTTTGACAATAAGCCTGATTTGCAACAAAGGTTGAATAATTTTGATTGTAGAGTGTACAGTGCAAACAAAAATTGCCTCGTAAACCAAAAATTGGCTTGTAAAACCACCTCAGTATCTCAGAGCCCTGCTCCATGCCATACACCAGTAACTGCTTCAGGTAACTTCATCTCCAACAGACATCTAAACAATGTTTAGCTCCACTATAACACTTAGAGCTGCGGTACTGTAGTCTCTGCACACAGTAACAAAGCACCAGTCCACACTAGCAATAATGTTAACGAGGCACAGTGGGGTAAGGGTTCTCCATTAACAAAGAAGTGGAGACCTGCAATATGCAGGAGGAGATAATGATCACCCATCAACTGGTATGTGGAGGGCTCTTTAATATCTCTATCTCTAAGGAGTTACTGGCCTCTGCTGTATCATTTAGTACCATACAAGTGTTAATATGAAGAAGTTTTCTATATTTATTTAATATGACGGAGTATGAACCTCCGACGATAAGCGAAATCTGGCTACTGGAAAAATCATACTCTTCTGTGCAACGTTCACTTTTATTTACTATAAAAGGAAACTTTCATACGAATGTGCCATATTATACATTTTTGGAGAGTTTATTTGGTTCTGACTCCTGTAAGATAATAAGGTTTGCGACTGTCAAACGAGATCAGAGATTTCAATAATTCTTTATCTGGTATCTGTACGATTTAACATAATACATTTATTGTAGGTTTGCATTTATTAAAAGACCACTGTGTATTTTTCTGTGTGTTTTTATTAATATTTATCGGTTTTGTGAAAATGAGTTCAAGAGCATCTGTTGCATAAATCATTATCTGTCTGGTGTCTCTTAGGGGTGTAACGATCATCAGTATGTATGGATACAAATACTTTCCCCTTCTAACTTGTCACAGTTTGCGGTTACAGCGGCACTTAGCGGTAAAAGGCAGCAAATACACATAATGTTGCCGCTGGTAAAAGTATTATTTTGTAGTCAACCTGTTAACCCAAATTATTTTTCGGTACTGGGCAGTGTAGGGTTAACTGTTCATCTTGAATTAGAATGATTTTCCACAGACACAGTTACAGGAACTTGTAGAAATATACATTTGATTGCATTTTAATGCCAGTACACATCAAACCTACTTCAAAGAACTAGTGGCGACAGAAGCCCACGATGTTGTCACCTCTCGTCAGCAGCGTTTGGACAAAAAGCTGTGCTTGAACACACAACACAGACAACAGCCGACTGCAAACTAACGTGTGTGTTCTGCACCTGCGTGAGAAGATTCAGCTGTCTATATCATCAGCTTTTAATAGGATGTATTCGTCATTCAAAAGGAGAAACCAAAACAAATAAAAAAGAAATAACCACAGATATATGAAGTGTAAACAAAGCAGTGTATGCTTACCATTTTGAAAATGTTATGCTGATAACTTTATTCATTTTAAGCGGCTCATTTTGTTATAATAAAATTCACATATTGGAATGCTTGGGTAAGATCAGGTAACATTAGAACAGTCTTCTATTTGCCGCCTTCATTTACCTAGTCCTTTTCATCACTTTTGCTTTAATTCTTCGGCACTGACTCGTTCACGAAACTAGGCATCCAATCAGAGTTCTCACTTTTCCCAACGACAGACTCCCACCATCTTGAGCCCAGCGAGAGTCGCCACACCAGACTAGCCTGACAGGTGCTGCCCGACGAGAGCCGATGGCCAACTGTCGGGGCTTGGTGTGTCCTGGCCTTCAGAGAACAGGTGGAAGAAGATCCATCAATGTGCATATGATTTGTTGTTTGTGTTTAGATGTTTAGTAAATATCTATCTATCAATCTATAGTTTTTTACTTGGACACTTCTTTATTCTTACTTCAGTGATTATTAAGATTACTTTTTCTTTTTCTATTGTTTTTTAAGCAGTACCTACTAGGACCATTACAGTTTCCCAAAGAAATCACTAAATTTATTGGAGTCATAATGGTTCATACTAGTGTCCAGTAGATACCACCACAAGTTTCCAAAGGTGTTTTATTTGTCCTTAGTGGTATCCAATAGACAATACATGCCACCAATAGAAGAAAGCAAATTACCAACAGAGACCATTACAGTGTCCATCAAAACCAACAGAATTTCCATTATATCCGTTAAAAAATTCTGTAATGGTTTCTATTGTTTGTTTGTTTTTCAGCAGAAAAGTTAGTGTTAAACTCATGGCACTCATGGCACCATGCATTCCAAATGTGTTTGCTAGGAAGCCTTGGAAGAAACAGACTGGTGGAAGGCCACAGAACTACACCAACTCAAACTCTACAGAGGTAAAATAGTACTTAAGGGTGTCTTGTCTGAGGAAATGTATGATAATTTAATGTCAGTTAGTTTGCCAATGTGTGTTCTCTTCAGTCTTTTTAGAGGAGAAGTCCACTTCCAGAACAACAATTCACAAATAATTTACTCACCCCCTTGTCATCCAAGATGTTCATGTCTTTCTATCTTCAGTCGTAAAGAATAATGTTTTTTTAAGGAAAGCATTTCAGGATTTTTTCTCTATTTAATGGACTTAAATGGTGCCCTCGATTTTGAACTTCCAAAATGCAGTTTAATTGCAGCTTCAAAGGGCTCTAAACGATCCCAGCTAAGGAAGAAGGGTCTTATCTAGCGAAATGATCGGTCATCATTTTCAAAAAATAAAAAATTGTATACATTTTAAGCACAAAAGCTGGTGTAGGACTAGCTCTGGAATCAAGGCCGCATTAACCATTGGGCTAGGCGGGGCTGAAGCCTCGGGGCCCGAGCAAGGAGGGGGCCCGTGATTGGCTGTGGAGTAGATTGACTGGCCATCGGTGGCACCGATCGCCAAAGCCCCACCACGCCCCACACATATTAGCGCTATTAGGAGCTTTTCCGTACATTCCATGCATTACCATTAGAGATTAAAACTTAACGTTTGAATTTGGTTTATTTGGTTAATCAAATGCATTTATTCTATATTTTACTTTTGAACGACCTGTGCACGTATCTCAGGTGATCGCTGTGCCTAATGTCCGCATTCACCTCTCATCACTTCGTTCTGGCATCTGGAAATGGTAGAATTTATCTTCAATAAGTAAAAATGTCAGATTTCAGCCTGATACGCACAGCGCTCACCTGCTCGTACAGCGTCTGACTAAACTTGACTTCTTTTTCGCACCTTGCACTTAAACGTTCAAATACAAATAGTTACGTGCCAAAATGTCTCCTCATCAACACAGTTATTTGTGTCCTAAAAATGAATGTAGTGTAAGGTAAAGCATGTGTAGTAGTGGGCTATATGAGATCTTGTCATTGTATGATGAGATTTTAAAGGGATAGTTCACCCAAAAATAAAAATACTGTCATCATGTACTCACCCTCAAGTTTCTATAAACCTGTATGAATTTCTTTGTTCTCCTCAACATTTCTGGTCCCCACTGACTCCAATAGTTTTTTTCATACTATGAAGAGGGGTCCAGCAAATGTTTGTTTACCAGTATTGTTTCAACTATATTTTTTGCATTCAACAGCAGAAGGAAACTCATGCAGGTTTAGAACAACAACAGAATATGTGTTTAATTGTTGTCTTCAGTAAGCTTGTTTTTATTAGGCTATTTTTTTTATTTTTATTTTTTTTGAATTCTGAGATTTTAATGCCAAAAATCTGATAGGATAAAAATCCTATTTAAATATATATATATATATATATATATATATATATATATATATATATATGAAGAGTTCAGATGCACAACCAGCTAAAAGCCATCAGTAAGTCATAGGCCCGGGGCCCAGTGAGGTCTTAATGCGGCCCTGCCTGGGATGCGCGTTTACAACACTACGTACTACAGAACCACGTCAAAAGGTCACGCACAACTCACCACCTGACTTGCTGATTCTTTTCAACAGTGGAATAGATATGGTCCATTCTTGACAGAATTGAGATTCCTGCTCCATTGGCAATGGTTGACATTTTCCACAAGTGCACCACCATGTCTCGTTTGAATGTGGTCTGCCCGAGGCTTATGAGACTTGTGTCGCCGCAGCAGTCTCCTCTCTCTGTCTGTGTACTCTGGCTCAAAAAGGTAGAGTATAGCGAAAAACTCCATCTCATTTTCTCCTAAAACTTTAGAATCATCCGACATCGTTGCACCGTTTTGTTTGTAAACAGCGTTTGACTTACTTGCACTTCATTAGTCTTTGCACGTTTGCTTTGTAAACACTGGGTCTGTAGTTCTGCCTATGTCACGTGTGACTTTTTAACGTGATTCTGTAGTATGTAGCGTCGTGGACGCGCATCCCAGAGCCTGTGCTACACTGGCTTTTGTGCTTAAAAAGTATACAAATTTTTAATTTTTCGAAAAAATGGCCCATTGTTTCGCTAGATAAGACCCTTCTTCCTCAGCTGGGATCGTTTAGAGCCCTTTGAAGCTGCATTTAAACTACATTTTGGAAGTTCAAAATCTGAGCACCATGTAAGTCCATTATATGGAGAAAAATACTAAAATATTTTTCTTAAAAACCGTAATTTCTTTACGACTGAACACAGAAAGACATGAACATCTTGGATGACAAGGGGGTGAGTAAATTATTTGTGAATTGTTGCTCTGGAAGTGGACTTCTACTTTAATTGTATAATTGCTGATAATGGCTGTTTCTCAGTTCCAAGAATACAAATAACGGACTTGTGTTCTCGTGGAGACCGGTCTTGCCAGGCTTCCTTGAAAGAACGAATTTGGAAGGACGTGAGAACACAGAACACGTCTTTGTGAGAAATTAGCCCCTCCTCTTGAATGCAGACGAGCCAATGGCAGTTGAGTATCAGTTGCACAGGGAGCGGAACTTGGACATCTTTAGGTTTCAGCGCCATAGAGAAACATTGGAAGATCCAAAGCTCTTATCGGTTTGATTGCATTTATGCTACAAAAATGGAAAAACGATGTTCCTGGGGTACTTGTAACACTGATTCCAGGTATCCTGCGAGGATAGACAATAGAATTTATTTTATTACATTTCCTAAACCCAAACAAAACATAGCAAAATATCCCCAAGCATTCAACCCTAATACCAATGAAGACAAAAACGTTCATTTTCTGGTTGTGATACATTCATTAAATTACAATTTTCATCTGCTCAAGCAGAACATTAATGTCATCTTGTGCTTCAGCAAGGTATCTCTGGCTAAACCTAGCTAACGGTAAAGTTAGTAAGTCCATGCTAATGTACAAATCTAAATAGCGAACTACTCTCACAGTGCAAGTCAATAATCTTGACGATCGTGATGGCCGACCGTAATATACGACTTCTCCCACTTACTTATTTTTTCAAAAAATTATATACCCCTCCATGGAATATTTAATTTCCACTTGAATGGTGGTCCTTCTGTGTCCAAAATTGTGCAAAAACATTGTGGGACAAGGTTTTCACACTGACAGCTGTCATTGTAAGACAAACTGTTTGTCCAAGGGAGCAACAGTAACTAAGCGGGGGCGGGGCTTACCGATGGGTCAATTGAGATGTGCTGTCCCTGGTGAAAAACCCAGCATATGCTGGTAGGTATGTTTTGATGCTGGGATACTGGTTAGGTAGGTTTTGATGCTGGTTTATGCTGGTCTTTAGCTGGTTTAAGCTGATCCTTTGCTGGATTTTGCTGGTCATGTTGCTGGTCAAGTATCAGCATGAACCAGCTAAGAACCAGCATAAACCAGCAAAGGACCAGCTTAAACCAGCATCAAAACCTACCTAACCAGCATTCCAGCATCAAAACATACCTACCAGCATATGCTGTTTTTTTCACCAGGGGTGTTCTTATTGCTCAACTGACAGTCCCAGCAGCTTATAAAGAGCGATACAGAAACATGGGATTTCTAACGGTTCGATTCTCTCAAGTCTGCATTCGATCCATCCTCAATTGAGACCACAAGATCGCATAAGAACCCATTGAGAAACAGCCAATATTTGTGGAACAATGAAATGCTCTGTATGGGAGTGATCACTTGGTGTACAATGTACACTCTCTGGTGCACCTTGCATCCAATGCCAAACTTTGTCAGTCTTGGTGAATGTAATGCCTTTTGTTTTGAGAGCTTTTTGCACAGCCTAAAGGTTGGTTCCTGCTAAATGGATTCCTTTTTCACAAATTCACAAAATGGCTTGGAGAGCTGGACAGGTAGAAAAAAGAAACAGCAAGGCCTGCAACTACTTTGTTTTAAGTAAAAAAAAAAAAAGAAAAGTTTTTTTTGCGCTGAGTGATCTGGAATGCTATGACATTCTTTTAGTTTTACTGAAACTGGGCCAATGAGATTGTTTTATTGTGTCTATGACAATCTGGAGCCGTATTTTATGGAGCCTTGTAATTCTAGTCATCACTCAGTTTTCAGTGTCAAATGATCCTTCAGAAATCATTCTAATATGCAAATTTATAAATCAATGTTGGAAACAGTTAATTGTTGCGTATTATGTTTTTGGAAGCTCTGGTACTTTTTTCAGGATTCTTTTGAATAAAAATAAAACTTAATTATTGATTAAAAAAATGAATGAATATATATATATATATATATATATATATATATATATATATATATATATATATATAAATCATCAATATTAAAAAGAAAATTCACAATGTGACATTATTGGAATGTTCATTTTTAATGAGCTGAAATATTTTAATACAGTTCTACTGAAAAATTCCCATCCCTAATATTATACATTTACTAATTTAGCAGAACGTACTTAGCCAATAGAAACATAATGAATATAAAGAACCATATGCATTAGGTTTGGCCACTGTGTCATGTCTCGTTGTGTCTAGTTGTGTTTGTCCAGTAATGCAGAGCCTGTTTGGATGCATTTATACTCACTGTATAAAAAGTGGAAGGTGTTATCAAGTCTGAAAAAACACACCTCAACTCAACAGCGCTATGGGATGGGAAAAATACGAACAATTTCAACCATGAATATTCCTTCAATATGTGAATACGACATCAGGTATTTCATAAGAAATAATGTCATCAATAAAACATATGTCAAAGATTGCCTAAATATTAACAATACATCTAGCATTTTTAAAACCAGCTCTATCCAAATGAGTGAAGAGGAATAAAAAAAAAATAGACATTGAGGTCCTCCTTACTTCATCCAAGCAAAAACTGGGCAAGAATACAACTAGTCAGTACGTGGAAATGTCACCCTTAGAGGGCACATTAATGTTTATTGTTTAGTGTTTCCCAGTCTTGGTCCTAAAGACATCCTATTACTGTAAGTTGTCATACGCCAGGGTTGTGTATCTCCAAAAATAGATCATAAAGACCACTGGTACAACCAATTTGTGCACATCTTAGCAAAATAACCATCACTGACTAGTACATTTTTTGGCAGTAAAATAATATATATTTATATTGTGATATTCTGTAATGATTCCACTGGAGGTGAGTGTAGTGAACCCAAACACAGTATTTAATGAAAGCGAGATCAAAACATAATCTATGATACAAACAAAGACTTGACAACCCACAGCAGAACAGGAACAAAGCTGAACAATACACAATGGCAACATGAGGGCTATATATATTAAACAAAAGGGGTCACATGACAATCCACCTAATAAGAAACAAGACACATGAACCAATAGCAGTATTACATGTCTATGAACTAAACAAAATAAAGGACATTAAAACATTGAGCCTCATTCATGAAACACAAGCAGAACAATTTTTTGTGTAAATCGTTTGTAAAGTGTTGGTGCCGATAGCCTTGTGGGCAGCGCACCGACATACAGCGCCATTGTGCTCCGGGCGTCCCGTGTTCGAATCCTGACTCGAGGACCTTTCCTGATCCCACCCCATCTCTCTCTCCCACTTCACTTCCTGTCACTTCTAAACTGTCCTGTCATAATAAAAGCAAAATGCCAAAAAAAAAAAAAAAAAAAAAAAAAAAAAAACGTTTGTAAAGCCATTCTGACGTAAACTTTCGAATTCATGAAAATGTTTGTATTTTCAAAATGTTATTTGGTAGAGTTCAGATGCAAAACCCTAAAAGCCACTTTGGTCATAAATGAGATAATGATACTGAGTAAATGCTCTCAACACATAGTATACGACTATCAGCTGTAGTGAATCGATGCGTTTTTGTAAGAAAAATTTATTTAAAATAATTAATTTAATTTAATTTATTTATAACATATTTAAAACGTTAGAAATCACTTTAATCTAGCTTGTGCTAACAGTTATACACGGAACTTGCTACTTTGTCAAGGGGTGTGGCAGTACTGAAACAGTCTAAGCTGCTCGCCAATCGCATCGCAGAGGGACAGGTAACCAATCACAACACTTTTTTTTTTTTCTCAGAAGGCGGGTCTTCACCAAACCCGAAACTAATCGAGCCAGTTGTGCCAGGCTGGGAGAAAGGTATTGTAATAATGTAAATGTGGAAAAATAATGCATTTTTTGAACCACCAAGCATGAAAGCATGTGCTAGTACACCCCACAACAAAATTTGCATAATAGAACTCCTTTAATATTTAGTAAAATTCTTAAAAATGAGATGATATGTGAGGTAGCTGTGCCACCCCAGAGCGATGATAGTGTCACGACCTCACCAGTCTAGGTTGGAGAGGCCGATGACAAGGAAAAATAAAGAGGTAAATTTGAGATCGACAACACTCTTTCTCCTGTCCCAGCTCACAATGATTACGAAACAACACGAATTTGATAAGTTTTCACAAAATTTATTATAACAAAAACAAAAGAATTGGAAGCATATCTCTTCGGAAGGGGATCAAGGCCAACAAAACAAACAAAAGGAAAACTAAACTAAGGAGTTAGGACTAAATTACCTATCAAAAACAAAATCTTAAAAGAAATACAGAAGCAGCCTTCCCTGACTCCTTAACTAACCAAAACCAGGAGAAAAAGTTTACACCAAACAAAAAAAGGCAATCCCCAACCTACTTGCTTCAAATAGGATTGAAAGATTATTTACAAATAACGAATAAACAAAATAAACAACGAATAACTGACTACAGACTTTAAATGTACCGTTGCAAGAGACAGGAGAAACAAATCTTTCTTTCAATGTAGGCACAACCTACTCACACAGCAATTCAACCAGGTTTTTGCAACAACGTAATTCGCAATATGGTACATTCGAAAAACAAAGAAAAGTGTTGTCTGGGGCAGGAGACAGAGGACGAAAACGACGGAGCTTTAGCACGCGCTCTCAACAGAAGCTCTCAATACTGCTCTGCTTCCCCGTATTCAAACGCTCCCGCTTGCTGTGCAATTTCCTGCAGCTGGTCCCAATCAAGCACTGCCAGAAGGAGAGAGAGAGAGAGAAGGAGGGAGAGAGAGGAACTGCGTACGATGTATTGCACGCAATACAACAATAACAACAACAAACATGAGTACAAAAATAGATATACGTCCGATGACGTAACACCCCCACCCTTAGTTACAAAACCTAGTTTGTAATAAATCAACTTACAACATTCAATTCATATCACAATATGTGCAATTCAATTATTATCAGTATACGCTCTGGACAACGCATCGGCTACGATGTTTTCTGCACCTTTCTTATAGCGTATATCTAAATCAAACTCCTGTACAATCAGTGCCCATCTCATTAAACGTTGGTTGGAGTTTGACATACGAGACAGAAATGTTAACGGATTATGATCCGTGTATACTACAATTTGATTTCCAGTGCTTAGGTACACTTCGAAGTGTTTAAGGGCTAAAAGTAATGCCAATGCTTCTTTCTCTATGGTGCTATAGTTCTGTTGACATTTGGTAAACTTTTTAAAGAGAAATAACTGACAGGATGTTCAATGCCAGCATCATCAGCACCGCACCGGCGCCATGAGCACTTGCGTCAACCTGCAGAGTGAAGGGCAAATCGAAATTTGAAGCAGACAAGATTGGAGCGTTGCACAGCAAGTCTTTAGCGGAGCAAAAAGAAGATTCACACTTTTTATCCCACACAAACTTTCGCTCTGTACTAAGGAGATCGGTAAGGGGCGCAACCACTGAGGCGAAGTTCTTACAGAACCCTCTGTAATAACCGGTCATTCCCAAAAAAACGTCGTAATTCACGTTTATTAGTTGGTGACAGGAACTCTGCAATAGCTTCTACTTTTGCACTCACAGGTTTGACCTGGCCTTGTCCAACCAGTTTTCCGAGGTAAGTAACCACAGCCTTAGCGAATTCACACTTACTAAAGTTGAGTGTCAACGATGCCTCAGCCAAGCGCTTCAGGACTGAATTGAGGGTGGATAAGTGGTCTTCCCACGACATGGAATAAACCACTACATCATCAAGATAGACTTCACAATTCTGTATCTCAGATAACACAGTTTGCATTAATCTTTGAAACGTGGCAGGTGCGTTGCGCATTCCGAAGGCCATCACTGTATATTGCATGAATGCATCAGGTGTGACAAACGCAGAGATCTCGGAAGCGCTCCGCTTCGCGTCGGGTCCTGATCACACTGTCGGGGCTTATTTCTGCGATAACTACCGGCTGCCTGTACATTATCCCTTACTTAACATACACATTTAATGATCAAATCGAAAGTTTACGAAGCATTTGTAAATCCAGAGATTTTTCGGGAAGGTCTGTTTTACGTGTGAATTACTCAGAATTTACTCATGTATTTATGCAAGTTTCATGAATGAGACCCAATGAACATGAAACAAAAATCAAAACTAGACATGAAATGTTTTAGTATTTTATAGTGTTTTAATATTATTATACTTTCCATTTTGGAAGAGACTTTTGAAATATATTTTGTAAGAATATTGTGTTCTCTATTCTAAAAAATAAATCTGAATTTATCCAGAATTGTGCAGCTCTCTGATGAGGCTGTGTAAAAATGTTTAGTTTTTATGTATTTTGACAGGGTTTAAATATTAGGTTTAATATATCATTCATAATTAGCACCTAAATATATTGACATTTATAGCTGAAAACTGTAAGGCTAACAGTATCTGAGAAGGGGGGCAATCCAGTATTGGACTTGGACCTCAAGTGTAGCTTTTATGGTAATAAACATTGCACTGTGACTTGATGAAGACATTGACAGTGATGAACCTTGATGATGAGGTCATTCTCACCCACCTGGAGACCCAGCACTTCTTCAAATGAACAAGCTGAATTCCTCATCTTACACAACAAGCATGGCATGAGTAACCCTCCACAACACTTTAGC